>NC_134355.1:568816431-569093931 GCF_048569485.1 Anomaloglossus baeobatrachus | reverse complement strand
CTGTTTTTTCGCTGGATCCGTCGCATCAGTTATTTTGCCAGATTGTGCCTGATGCAAAAAAACTGATGTGTGAAAGCAGCCTAAAGGCTACTTTACACGCTGCGATATCTGTCCCAAATCGCTGCCCGTGCCGCACAACATCGCGCAGACCCGTCACACATACTTACCTGCCCGGCGACGTCGCTGTGACTGGCAAACCGCCTCCTTTCTAAGGGGGCGGTCTGTGCGGCGTCACAGCGACGTCACTGAGTGGATGCCCAATAGAAGCGGAGGGGCGGAGATGAGTGTCCGGAACATCCCGCCCACCTCCTTTCTTCCTCATAGCGGCCGGGAGGCAGGTAAGGAGAGGTTCCTCGTTCCTGCGGCGTCACACATAGCGATGTGTGCTGCTGCAGGAGCGACGAACTACATCATTACTGCTGCAGTAACGATAATCAAGAATGGACCCCCATGTCACCGATGAGCGATTTTGCACGTTTTTGCAATGATGCAAAATCGCTCATCGGTGTCACACGCATCAACATCGCTAATTCGGCCGGATGTGCGTCACAAATTCCGTGACCCCAACGACTCCGCATTAGCGATGTCGCAGCGTGTAAAGCCCCCTTTAGTGATGATATCAGGGATTTTCTACCATCATACAAAGTAGGTTAAAGCAGCATGCAAATATTTAACATATGGTTTTCATGACTCAAATGCATCTGTCTTATTTCAGGTTCACTTTAAAATAGTTGCACTATTAATGGAATTTATCACTGCCATCTGTGTTTATAGTATATACTGCCAACAGGTGAAGTTTTTACATTGTTTTCATTTTTTTCTATCTTGCTTCATCTAAATCAACCACATTCCCAGGAAGTGTTCAAGATTTGTACTGGAATGCAAAAGTTGGTAAAATTTCACTAACGCTAACAGAGATCAGAGATGTTCAAGGGATCATTTTATAGTTAATTATGTGGTTAATTTTAATAATAGCCACATAGAATATTATAGACAGATACCAAAAGCACCACAGCTAGAATTTACATATTTTGGTCATCTAGGGGTGAAGGATATTAAAGGGAACCTGTCAGGTGCAATATACACCCAGAACCACAAGCAATTCTGGGTGTATATTGCTAATCCCTGCCTAACCGTCCCTGTATACACCAGCATAGATAAAGAGATCTTTAAAAAAAGTATTTCAAAAGATCTTTTATCTTATGCTAATGAGCGAGGGGACTAGTCCCCTGGGTATTATATCCCCCAACTAGTCACCCCAAACATGGCTGTCAAGGCAAAGTCGGCGGCAATCATCTTTCTTTTTAACGAAAAACCCAGTAGCTACAAGAGAGGAGGAAGGATGAATGTTGTGAACTTTGAGTAACATATTCTTTAATGTCTGTACATTCAGGACCCGATAAAATTATACAGTCGAGCTTTTAGCATTAGAGACAAAATTGATAGCACAGTCATAGGGATGATGGGGAGATAATATCTCTGTCTCTTTAGCCGTGAGCTTATCTTGGCTGGGTATCAAAATACGAGAGACCCCATGTGTTGGGGTTTTTTTGTCTTTTTGTTGTTTTTTTTAATTATTTAAATAAATTGTCCACAAGAAAACCACAAACATACAAGTGTCAGCTTTCCTTATTCCTCCTTAGTTCAGCTTTGTGTCCTTGCATGGATATCACTGGAATATGTGAACACTTAAGAAGGAAAGGCAAATCCAGCAAGGAGCATAGAAAACGATGACCGGAATTGACAGGATAAAATCTCCATTTAATTTCTTTATTTAAAAAAAATCCTTGACAGTTGAAGCTGTCAAACACATCTAGTAGACCCATGAATGTGTTGAAAAATAGATGTCCGTCAACACGTTTCGGCTAGATGGTAGCCTTAATCATGACATATCAGAAACGTACATAAAAGCGCTCCATATATAGTTGCACCAGTCCAAACAAATTAGTCCATTTTCTTTTCCAGTGTCAGTCTTGATTGAAATTTTCCAATCAGGTGCCAAAAGCTGATAAGGTTAATTCCTCGATCTCCAGTTCATTTTTTCTGCTCCTTGGGATTGTATTCCAGCGTGTCATCTGAAATCTTATTCCCCCTTAGTTTGGCTTCATGTCCTTGCATGAATGTGTCAAAAAATAGATAAATCCGACGACACGTTTCGGGTAGATGCTAGCCTTAATCATGACATTGCAACCCTAAATCGTGTATGGTACTTGGGATTGATGTCATCTATGGTGGCATTAAAGTGGTAAAGTAAAAAAATCAGAGGGATATGTGAAGCCTTGGACTATTCGGGTCGTCACAGGGTTCTGCACAATCTGCCCTCCCCGTGCAGTAGTCAACCCCCCCATGGTTCTGGGTCTCTAACCTGCAGTACTGCCTCAACCAGCATTCACAAATCCTAGATACATCTTGCATCACACCTGTCAGGCACACCAGTGGGCTGCTTAAGCAGGAATAGGTCTGCCCACCTAGGGGTCAGACAGGGAGGTGGGAGGTGTCAGTTGAGTCGAGTAGTAACCCTCGAGCTGTGAGGAGCTCTGAGGAAGCTGGGAGTTGTAGTTCCCAGGGGAGTCGGACCCCCGGTCGCAGGGGATTGAGGCTAGGTGCCTGGAACCCATCAAGGAGGATGGTCAGCAGCCTGGTCCTATCACCAGTCCGGGACCGAAGGCACGTCGGGGTACATAGACCCTAAGTTGGGCAGAAGCTTCAGGTGACCTGGCAATTAACCTGCGGAGGACAGGGTCTTTATGGACTGTTCCCACGAAGCTCAGAGATCGGAGGCACTAGCGCAACGAGGGGGATAGGGCTTTCCTAGCAGGTGGCCCACTGAAATCCCAAGCGTAAGCTCCTGAGAGCAGGCTCCTTTACTTAGCCACAGTGGGGAGCGGGGCCCGGAAAGCTCCAAGCTACCGGGCCACAACGGACAATCTAAATTGTGTGCCAGGAGGCAGGTCACGGACCACCAGGCAGTGCTGCAGGGGACGGGCAGTGGACGAGCTCCCCTCAGGAGACAGCGGCAGTTAGAGACTTGGTTTACCCTGTTGTCAGCGTCTGCTTCATTGCTGAGTGAGTACCCAGTTAACCCCTGCGACCAGCAAGCCTGCGCTCCCCCCTGCATCCCAGAGCACCATCCAGAGTCTCGGGGCCTTCCCCTACCTGTGGAGGGTAACGTCATCTTGCTGTCCCACTCCATCATCCCAGATACTCCCAACGGCAGCGGCGGTACTACCAATTACCGTACATCACGGGTGGCGTCACAAACTATATACCAATCCCCTGTAAATAATCCCCCATCACATTTGAGTGTGGCCCCTTGCCCCTGGGTCCGGAGACCCTCGAGCCACGAGTAATCATCACCTCCGGATCCGAGCGGTTCGACCGCTGCAGGGGCGGCATAGATACAAAATGGATTGTTGCACTGGGAACTATTGTCCAGATGGGTTACGGGAGGCATTGAGCTTTGCCTCTTTTTGTAATCTTCTTTATTTTTTTATTATATTGTGCATTTATAATTTTAATTTTTCTCATTAATCACTTTCTTTCCCACAGTTCCTGTTCTTAACTATCTACTGGTTTAGGATGAATGAAAAATAATTCCTTATCACAGCAGCTATACCGTATATTCCTAACGGAAATGAAACCACGTAAAGAAATATGCCGTGTGTTAATACATTCATCACTTATGATATATCATAATGCTAATATTTGTATTTTTTATTTTTTTTTTTATTTTCAATTTTGCTAATTAATGATGTATATATTTTCTGGATTATGTACCGTAACTTGTATTTATTTCTGTATAAGTATAGAATTTCAATGGACTGCTAATTACAATTTTCTACGCACTGGCACTTTAAATATGGCTCTGTGTTATCAATCAGTCACTACAATATGTATGTGCTGCAATATAATTGATAATGCTCTATACACATTTGCCGTATAGGTATGGTGCAAATCGTAAAGAGACCGTGATTTTCACCATATGCAACCATGCTATAGCATTGATGTATATAGCACAAGCGATCAGATTACCACAGCTTCGAGTAATTTAAAGGGACTATTAAGAACAGTAAAAAGTAAAAATAAAATTTTCAAAAATCTGAAAAAAAAAAAATAAAAAACCCAATAAAAGGTCAAACACCCCCCTTTTAAAATAAAGATAATAAAAATATATATAAAAAATGCACATATGTGGTATCACCGCATTCAGAGAACTCCAATCTATCACTATATCAAAATAAATAACTGGATCAGTAAACACTGTAAACAAAGTTAAAAAAATAAATAAAAAAATGCCAAAATTAAGGGGTTTTTGGTCGCTGCAATACCACAAAAATGCTTTAACAAGCATTCAAAATATAATATCTATCCCAAAATAGTATCAAAAACGTTGTCACGCCCCACAAAAAATAAGCCATCACACACCTTCATCCACCGAAAATTGGATACGTTACGGGTCTTTGAAAATGGCGTCACATGCCTCAAAATTATGGGAGGCAAACTTTTGATTTTTTTTTTCACCACTAAAATAATAAAAAAAAACCCTGGACATTTGATATCACCGTAATCGTACTGATGAGGAGAATCATATTGCAAGGTCATATTTATCACAAAATGTACACTGTAATGTACACTGTAAAAACGACAACGTTCACTATATTTGTGGCGCCCCTGACCTGAGACTGTCCTTCCCAAGGTTGTTCCTTCCCGGTGAAAGACCTGGTTAGTTTCCTGCCAGCGTTGAGAAACATGTGATGGTGTCTCCGCAGGCTTTCTTGTTTTGAATATTTCCCAGAGGGCATTAAAGAAATAGGCTGGTTTGCCCTAGACCTGGTACCATGCCCGAAGAGCTCCAGCTACAGCCCTGCAGCTTCCACCCAGTCCCTAAGGTCATCACCACAGCCAGCTCAGCAAGTACAGCCAGCTCAGCAAGTACAGCGACTACAGTAAATCTGAATTGCTCCAGAACCAAGTTCCAGGTTTCAGCACATTGGAGCGCCAAACCCTGGTTCAGAAAGACGCAGTTCTGTTTGATTCCAGTAAAGAAAAGTAAAGACAAGTTTACGAGTTAAAGCAACGTTGAAGTTCAAGAATATGCGAACTGGCTGTAGCCACAAACTCTCGCAGTGTGAATAGTTGACCCAGCGATACCAAACCAGAGCATACCTGTTTATGGGGCCTGGCTCTGCACCACCAGGAAGCAAGCCTGTGAGGGCGCTTTCTGTCCAGAAGCCAAGGGAGCACACCTGTTTATGGGGCCTGGCTCGCTATCATGCGGAAGCGGGTTTGCCTGTTTATGGGGCCTACCTTTAACCACCAAACTCAGAAAAGAAGATGAGAGGGTTTTGGGTGGGTTAACGGACTTGTGGGTGGAGGGTGGTGAAAAATGATACCTGGAATGTTTTACAGTGTTTTAAATGTGTTTATGTGAGCTGTTGTATTAAAAAGAAAAAAAAAAGTTATTGTCTTTGCAGCCCGAGGACGTGCTGATGATAACTAAGGGGGAATGTGGCGCCCCTGACCTGGTCAGGCACCACTGAGTATTGCACCCATGCTGGGTCAGTACAAAACAGGTAATCCTGATGGCTGAGTAAGGTGTGAACACACAGGCACCCTTTGACCAGAACCCACACACACATTAGAGGGGACTCCTGGGGAGACCCAGGGAGGGGGCGTAGCCCTCGCATCTCAGATAGTGTGGTGCTGTAGTGGAGCTGGGAGGAGAGTTGTGCAGTCGCAGTCAGAGGAGAAGGAGGTGAGCAGCTGTGTCCGAAGTGTGGGGCTGAAGAGCGAAACACTGTCGGACCCTGAACGTGCAGTGGTTGGTGACGGAGGAGAACACTGCCACACGGTTGCTTTGAAAGACATCAGAATAGAGAGAGAAGTACGGAGTCGAGTACGGGAACTCCTGGCAGTGAAAGCACATATGGGGTACAGGTCCCTAGAGCCAGACATCCATTTAATGGTCTGATGAATCCTGCCGGTGAGGTGGACAACACGTCCCACACCAACCAACACAGAACGCGCAGCATCAACAGCAATGAGGGGGCCCATAAGGACTATCGAGCCTGGAGCCATCTTATCCTTGGTCCACGCTGTCAGCAAACGGGTCAGAAAAGGGAGAACGGCAGTTGCGACTTCCCTGGACGCATCCCACAATACACTTCAAGTCAGGGGTGATCCGAAACAAGGGTGCAGGAAGGCGAGTCAGCAGTCATCCTTATCTCAGCCTGAGGGATACCTGGTTCCACCTGGTCTACCATAGCATCGCCGGGTCGACTCACAACTACCAACTGAAAGTGAGTAAAAACCCTGAAAGACATTGCTGTTTGTGTGTGAGTTCTTCTGCGACCTGAGGTACTACACAGTTACACCAGAGACCCTGGGGCCAGCCTCACTGTGGGGAGGCCATAACACCAGACTGCATTTACCATCAGCCCCGGGCGCTCTCTAAACTGCAGTGGCGGTCACCCCCTGACCGCAAAACCAAGAGTGGCATCACAAATCCCATTGAAGTTAACCTGACTTACCTGTGGCCAGAAGATTTCCAACCTGTGAAGACCCTGAGGCGACCTGCAGGTAACGAGGGCTTCACATTTTATCCAGGGTTTTCGTGTCGATTTTGCTGCTGTTTCTGTTGTCTGACCGCCTGGGGTGACCATCCGCATAACTGCCCTTATGCTCCGGTTGCTCTTCGGCGTCTGTGGTTGCATCTGCGAGTGTCTGGGAGTCATGGTGATGCATACTCGCTGACACACAGGCGCAGAACACATGGTCAAGGTTGTGTCATGGGGTGATAGACGTGTGTGCGCACGCATCATACCTCCCCGCCGGGTGAATGAAGATGGTGGGTTTTACATATTCAGCTTCAGGACTATGTGAGGCAGACGGATAGGATATGTCACCTTACTTATCTTTCTCCCTCTTGAAGTGGACCATTTAAACACTCTGTGAAAGGTACGTTGGGGATCCCCCTGCCCCTCTATGGTGGACATCAGGCCCAGACTGGCCATAGGGCAATTCTGGCAAATGCAAGATGGGCCGGTCCCTGTAGTGTGTCGGTGCCTGTAGTGGGCCGCTCTATCTGCAGTCACCGCCGCTCTGCTCAGCAGTGTGCAAGCCAGTGCACACACTAGCTACAGCAGGACCAAGAGCCAGCATGCTGCACTGTGCCGGCCCTGCTGTGTGATGGTGTGCCCAGCATGCACACACTGCCGAGGAGCACGGCGGTGCGCGATACCGGTGACCGCAGCTTCCGCCTTACTATTCAATTGTATTTCCGCCTCTCAGACGTAAATAGATTTGAACAGTGTGTAGTACCATGACTGGGCTCCGCCCCCGACGTGCAGCAACGTAATGAGATCAGCACCTTGCTGACGTCATCACAGTGCTGCGGGAGCCACAGACACATCAGGCAGTGGTAAGCGCTCCATAGAGGAGCTGAAGATGACAGGTTTAATTAATGGGGACAAGTGGGGAGAAGATGAGGGCACATAATGGGGGAACATTTGTGAAGGAACACAGCTTTGCGACAGGCAGAGGGGGAGTACCGTATTCCAAGGTAGGGCAGGCGGGCGGGTGTGTGTGGTGATGGGGGGTGCATTGTAGTGTGTGTGTGTGTGTGTGTGTGTGTGCGTGTGTGTGGTGATGGGGGGTGCATTGTATTTGTGTGTGTGTGTGTGTGTGTGTGTGGTGACGGGGGTGCATTGTATTTGTGCGTGTGGATGTGGTCATGGGGGTTGTATTGTATTTGTGTGTGTGGTGATGGGGGTGCATTGTATTTGTATTTGTGTGTGTGTGTGTGTGTGGTGATGGGGGGTGCATTGTATTTGTGTGTGTGTGGTGATGGGGGGTGCATTGCATTTGTGTGTTTGGTGATGGGGGGTGCATTGTATTTGTGTGTGTGTGGTCATGGGCAGTGCATTGTATTTGTGTGTGTGTGGTGTTGGAGGTGCATTGTATTGTGTGTGTGTGTGTGTGTGTGTGTGTGTGGTGATGGGGGTGCATTGTATTGTGTGCGTGTGTGGTGATGGGGCTGCATTGTATTGTGTGTGTGTGTGTGTGTGTGTGTGTGGTGATGTTTGTGTGTGGTGATGGGCGGTGCATTTCATTGTGTGTGTGGTGATGGGGGGTGCATTGTATTGTGTGTGTGTGCTGTGATGGGGGTGCATTGTATTGTGTGTGTGAGTGGTGATGGGGGGTGCATTGTATTGTGTGTGTGTGTGTGTGTGTGTGTGTGTGTGTGTGTGGAGGAGATGATGGGGTACATTGTATTGTGCGTGTGTGCGGGGGTTACAAAAGAGCAGTTTGGGGGAATATTTTGGAGAGGTGCAATATGGGGGGATATTATGGAGAGAGGCAGTATGGGGGTATGTTATAAAGAGAGCAGTGTGGAGGGGACATTATGGAGAGAAGCCGTGTATGGGAACATTATTGAAAGAGGCAGTGTGGAGGTATATTAAGGAGAGAAGCAGTGTGGGAGGTATTTTGGATAAGGGCAGTGTGGGGGGATATTTTGTGAAGGAAGCACAGCAATTATTTACTCAGGAGCACAGCATTGGAGATATTTATGGGGCAGTATAATGATACTTATATTTTTAAAGGTGCTGTGTGGTGAAGTGCTGCTGAAGAATAGAGGGAGGGCTTCTGAGACGAGCAGTGGGCACGAAACCTCATCAAGGCGTCTGTACTGCGTGGAGACAAAGGGATGGGAACGACTCAGAAGATGTCACCTACAGAAGTACCTGGATGTAAATGATTATTTGTGATATTGCCTGCGTCTTATCAGTATTGTGGCTCCTGTATGGTCCGAATTTTGATAACAACAACTCCCAGCATCTCCTTACCATTGTTAAGCACAAGCTGGGAGTTGTAGATTCCGGCATCTTCCGAGCCTTCCCATTGATTTGCATTGTAAAATACAGAACGTTTTCCTAAAAACACCAGAAGAATGGAGCGGTCACTTCTTTTAATCACTTGGTGGTTTTAGAAACCTGAAGTGGGTAAAAGATGCTCAAAAGCCTGAACCTGTCCACAGCAAGTAGATGCATATGGTCATTCGAGGATTTTTCATAGTAGTTTCAATAGTGGGATCTGCCCCACCAAAAATGTCATTGCATAGTCTCTAAAGCTTGCTTTACACCTTTCAATTTCGCATACAATATTGTATGCGATGTGACCAGCCCCCATCGTATGTGCGGCACGTTCAATTTTTTGACCGTGCCGCACAATCGATTAAAAGCTGTCACACGTACTTACCCGTTCATATGACCTTGCTGTGGGCGGCAAACATCCACTTCCTGGAGTGGGAGGGGCATTCGGCGTCACAGCGACGTCACGCGGCAGCCAGCCAATAGAAGCGGAGGGGCGGAGATGAGCGGGACGTAAACATCCCGCCCACCTCCTTCCTTCCGCATTGTCGGCGGGAGCCACGAACGGAGGAAAGCTGAGGTTCAATGTTCCCGGGGTGTCACACACTGCGATGTGTGTTGCCTCGGGAACATTGCACAACCGCGCGTTCAATCTTTGAGAAATGAACGACGTGCATGCGATGAACGGATTTTCGTTCAATCGCAATTGCACGGAGGTTTTACACGCTACAATCATACTTACGATGCTGGATGTGCGTCACTTATGACGTGACCCCGCCGACACATTGTAAGATTTATTGTAGCGTGTAAAGCGCCCTTAAGTGGTTATGTGTCCAAAATTATCACCAGTGAAAACAACAGCTTCCCTGATCACCTATCTGTAGAATAGGTCATCAATATTGGTTCTGGGGGATGTGATTTTGTATCCCTGTCAATCAGCTATGTGACCGCAGCATTATATGGAGAGCACCATTCTCTTCATTATCTTCGAGACCCAGCTCTGTAGGGAAAATAGCGGCTTCACCAGGTCCTGCTACTAAGAGCAATAAATAGGCCTGAGCTGTAATACTGGTGTAATAACCTGCAGGTAACAAGATACGCAAGGACTGCACGGAACCACGGGGGTTAATCAATGCAAATTTAATAACATATTGCACAACACAGGTGGAGGAATAGTGCGGGAAAGGAGGGAGAGAAAAGCGGGAATGTGCACAGCAGTAGATATAATGTAATATACATACAACCACTTTGAATAGCTTGTCAAGGGTGGGAAGCCTCAGATTGTACTCCCAAAAGCAAAACACAAAAATCCTTATTAAGCAAAAAAAAACGCAGGGTCCTTGTTACCTTACTTGTATAACACAGTGCAGAGTCTTTTCCTATCTGTCCCTAACTAAAAGTAGTGTGCACACTTAACTGCAGGTTTCAGCGTGGGGTACCTCGTCACCGTTGGGGCCCGTATTCCGCCGGCAGACACCTGTAAAGTTCAGTCTTTGTCCCGTCTCTGTAATTTGCCCGTGCTGTCTGTCTCCTCGCTCCACATCCAGCCTTTCTTGGATCTGTGTCTTGGGGAGATGTCACGCAACACTCAGGTACTTGGACCTTGTTCAGCAGGGCAGAATGCGGCCTTGCCTTCTTCAGCACATCCGAACACACACACCTCAGCATAAACAGCTACCAAACAAAACTAGCTCCTCCTCACATCCTGTTCAGGACTGTACCAAGTAAATCAAGCAGCAGGAGTTTGTGCCCGCTGTTCTTTGTTTTGACAGCAGGTGGCAGCATAACAAGGAAAAGTTCACAGTCTTCTAACCTATACAGTTAGGTCCAGAAATATTTGGACAGTGACACAATTTTCGCGAGTTGGGCTCTGCATGCCACCACATTGGATTTGAAATGAAACCTCTACAACAGAATTCAAGTGAAGATTGTAACGTTTAATTTGAAGGTTTGAACAAAAATATCTGATAGAAATTGTAGGAATTGTACACATTTCTTTACAAACACTCCACATTTTAGGAGGTCAAAAGTAATTGGACAAATAAACCAAACCCAAACAAAATATTTTTATTTTCAATATTTTGTTGCGAATCCTTTGGAGGCAATCACTGCCTTAAGTCTGGAACCCATGGACATCACCAAACGCTGGGTTTCCTCCTTCTTAATGCTTTGCCAGGCCTTTACAGCCGCAGCCTTCAGGTCTTGCTTGTTTGTGGGTCTTTCCGTCTTAAGTCTGGATTTGAGCAAGTGAAATGCATGCTCAATTGGGTTAAGATCTGGTGATTGACTTGGCCATTGCAGAATGTTCCACTTTTTTGCACTCGTGAACTCCTGGGTAGCTTTGGCTGTATGCTTGGGGTCATTGTCCATCTGTACTATGAAGCGCCGTCCGATCAACTTTGCGGCATTTGGCTGAATCTGGGCTGAAAGTATATCCCGGTACACTTCAGAATTCATCCGGCTACTCTTGTCTGCTGTTATGTCACCAATAAACACAAGTGACCCAGTGCCATTGAAAGCCATGCATGCCCATGCCATCACGTTGCCTCCACCATGTTTTACAGAGGATGTGGTGTGCCTTGGATCATGTGCCGTTCCCTTTCTTCTCCAAACTTTTTTCTTCCCATCATTCTGGTACAGGTTGATCTTTGTCTCATCTGCCCATAGAATACTTTTCCAGAACTGAGCTGGCTTCATGAGGTGTTTTTCAGCAAATTTAACTCTGGCCTGGCTATTTTTGGAATTGATGAATGGTTTGCATCTAGATGTGAACCCTTTGTATTTATTTTCATGGAGTCTTCTCTTTACTGTTGACTTAGAGACAGATACACCTACTTCACTGAGAGTGTTCTGGACTTCAGTTGATGTTGTGAACGGGTTCTTCTTCACCAAAGAAAGTATGCGGCGATCATCCACCACTGTTGTCATCCGTGGACATCCAGGCCTTTTTGAGTTCCCAAGCTCACCAGTCAATTCCTTTTTTCTCAGAATGTACCCGACTGTTGATTTTGCTACTCCAAGCATGTCTGCTATCTCTCTGATGGAGTTTTTCTTTTTTCTCAGCCTCAGGATGTTCTGCTTCACCTCAATTGAGAGTTCCTTAGACCGCATGTTGTCTGGTCACAGCAACAGCTTCCAAATGCAAAACCACACACCTGTAATCAACCCCAGACCTTTTAACTACTTCATTGATTACATGATAACGAGAAAGACGCCTTCAGAGTTAATTGCAGCCCTTAGAGTCCCTTGTCCAATTACTTTTGGTCCCTTGAAAAAGAGGAGGCTATGCATTACAGAGCTATGATTCCTAAACCCTTTCTCCGATTTGGATGTGAAAACTCTCATATTGCAGCTGGGAGTGTGCACTTTCAGCCCATATTATATATATAATTGTATTTCTGAACATGTTTTTGTAAACAGCTAAAATAACAAAACTTGTGTCACTGTCCAAATATTTCTGGACCTAACTGTATATGTAAATGTTAACAGGTCTTACACTGGACGCAGCCGTGACTGCATGTTATATGGTCGTGTTACACAATCTACAAGTGCACAAAGATACTATAGATTCATCATGCGACAAGTGGGCCTGTGTACCTTCAAATGCCAGGGCTGAATTTTAGTCCCAGTCCGGCCCT
This sequence comes from Anomaloglossus baeobatrachus, assembly GCF_048569485.1. Lineage (NCBI taxonomy): Eukaryota > Metazoa > Chordata > Amphibia > Anura > Aromobatidae > Anomaloglossus > Anomaloglossus baeobatrachus. The sequence continues at coordinate 569,081,423 of NC_134355.1, read as the reverse complement.
GGTGGACATTGTCAGACTCCTGTGAGTGCTGCCGAAACTGGTATGATTTCTCTCATTTTCAGGCCTGTGTCTTAAGGAATAATAAGCCGCGGACATGAATCTCCTATATTAATGCTTTTAAATTTTCCCGCCTTAATGCTGCTACTAAAACCTATCAGCTCCTAGCCTAATCAACATATTTCACCATGTATGGCTTCATCAGGAGAATAAGGCTACAATAATTCCCCTAATATGGTGAAACATATTGGGAAGGCTAGGAGCTGATTAATATAGGAGATACAGATCTACGGCCTATTATTCCTTAAGAGACATTATGAATAATGTCTCCCTATTGCTGTGGTTTTAATGTTAAGTGTTAGGCGGGCTTTGCACGTTGCGACATCGGTAACAATGTGTTACCGATGCTGCAGCGATAGTCCTGCCCTCGTCACACGTGCGATATCTAGTGAAAGCTGCCGTAGCGATTATTATAGCTACGGCAGCTTCACACGCACATACCTGCCGTGCGACATCCCTCTGGCCGGTGACCCGCCTCCTTCCTTAGGGGGGATGGTCGTGCTGCGTCACAGCGACGTCACACGGCAGGCGGCCAATTGAAGCGGAGGGGCGGAGATGAGCAGGATGTAAACATCCCGCCCACCTCCGTCCTTCTCATTGCAGCCGGGACGCAGGTAAGGTGATGTTCCTCGCTCCTGCGGCTTCACACACAGCGATGTGTGCTGCCGCAGGAGCGAGGAACAACATCGTACCTGTCGCACCATCGGCATTATGGAAATGTCGGAGGCTGCAGCGATGATACGATAACGACGCTTTTGCGCTCGTTCATCGTATCAAAAAGGTTTTACACGTTGCGATATCGACTGTGACGCCGGATGTGCGTCACTTTCGATTTGACCCCATCGACATTGCACGTGCAATGTCGCAACGTGCAAAGCCGCCCTTAGGCATTAAAAATGACAAAATTTAAGAAAGATAATAAATGTTAAGTTTTAAAGGTTTTGAGTTAGGGTACCTCTAATTGTGCAAATTTGGTGCTGAAATTTTACACCATATTCCTACACCGAATCTACATTTCTTGGCAAAAAAAAAATCGCTTCACTACTGCATCATACCACAGTATTTTGAGAAGGCTAGCGCAACTGTACAAAATGAAATAGAGCCCTTGCATATAAAGTAACTACCGTATGTGTTTTGGGGGTTAATAAAGTGGTGAAACAGGTAGTTTTTTTCTAATTTTATTTCAAATAAAGGATTTTTTCAGTGTTTTTGTTATTTCTTGTCACTTCCAGATTAGTATTGGTCTCATAGACATCTCCCATTACTAATCTAGGGTTAGTGGCAGCTGTAAACTGTGATTAATCCCTTATTACCCCGATTTCAACTGCATGAGGGTAATCGGGAAGAGCCGGGTAAAGTGCCGGGATTGTCACATCTAATGAATGTGGCAATCCTGGTTGGCTGCAGGCTGCTATTTTAAGGATGGGGAGAGGCCAATAAGCACAGGTCTCCCCAGCCTAAGAATACTATCCCCCAGCTGTCGGGCTTTAGCATGGCTGGGTATCAAAATTAGGGGGTCCGCATGCCATTTTTTAAATAATTTAAAAAAAGCCGCATGCGGTTCCTCCTATTTTGATACACAGCCCAGATAAGTATACGGTTTGAGGCTGCCACCTGTAGTTGTGGCTTTATCTGTGCTGGTATCAATAGATGGGGAACTCTACGAAAATTGTTTTATTTAGTTTATGCCACGATAGACCTACCCAGCATCTGTGATTCCAACCAACCACAGACGGCATCTGGGGGCGGGGTAAGAGTGCAGTGAATCAGAGACACCGGTGACCAGAGAGAGCAGTGACTACGCATTAGGGATAATTATAAATATAAATATATATATATTATAAATATAGTGCTGCAGCCGTGGGGAGACTCAGTAAGTATGTGCTGCTTTAAACTTTTCACTTCCTTTTTTTTTACAGTGGCCAATCACAGCCACGCCAATACTTGACATAGCTGTGATGGGCTGTGAGAGGATGGTCTTTGCCATCCAAACATTTACCGATCCTTGGTAAGATTGCCGACTTTTGCGGTAAATGACCAGATGTCCAATCTCGATCCAGCCAAAGATCATACAATTTTAACATTTTCCGATCTCTGCCAATTAGGATCGCTCATTTCTAATCAGTACTTCACTGTAGGTTAAATCAACTTCCATTAAATAATTCAAAGGCAAAGAGTGAGCTATAAATTAAAAGTTATTTTGTAATAATACTACAACCCTTAAAATGGGGAATTGCACAAATAAAAATAGACAAACAACATATATTTGACACGCCCCACCAGGGCCTGGGGGCACTCGGAACCGTGCTGTTCCTGGAGGATGTTGACACACCCCAGGGCTTTGGGGTACTCTGTTCCGGGCAGTATATTTACTGGGACAGTTCGCTGGGTGTCCGTTGCCCAGTTCCGTGACCCTGGGGGTCGCTTAAAAGGGGTTATGTACATGGGAATGATAATAAAGTTTTTTGTTGTGACGCCACTTGCGGGTTGCGGCTATTTAGATAGAGCCACTGCTGCACAGTCTCTCGCGGCTGGGGCTGATGTTGATGGCAGCCTGGATGTGGGGTCCTCCGCAAGTAGGGCCAGGCCCCAGGGGATAGATGTTGGTGTTTGTTGATAATACAGGGTGCGGAAAGAATGTAGGCCACACAAGGGATTGCAGTGTAACTGATTCTTTTACTCACAGCGTTGTTGTTGCTGGCAACCCGATGGAGGATGGTCCTCACCACTGGTCCCCTTAGTTCCAGTGCCAGTGTGGTGACTTGGTGGCTTTCTTCCCCTGCAGCTGTCTCTGGTTGGTGGGTCCCCATGGATTGGAGCGTCTTGGAGTCCCCTCCTGATTGTCTCTCAGTCTTAGTCCGTACGGCAGGTAACTTGAACCCTGTTGGGCCAGATCTCTGTCTCATTCCCAGGTTCTCCCGTCGTTACTGTGCCCTGAACATTTAGGTCAGTGAGGTCCTGGATGGTGCCCTCACCATGCATATTTTATCAGCTCTGCCTGGAGCGTTTTCCTGACCTAGCGCTCTGCACCTCGCCGGTGCTATGGTTCCGAGAGTGCTCCACCGTACTGCTTCGGCAACCACATGCCTGAGCCTGACAGGTCAATTCTACACTCTCCCATCAGTACTGTTACGTCCGTCTCCTTTCACTTCCACATACTGACTGTCTGACCCCCCCTCTCTGGTTTTCGTCTAGTGGACTGGATCGGTTCCACCCTAGGTGGCCATCCATTGGGTCCAACCCTAACCCGTCACCAGTTTTGGGGGGAGAAAACAGGGATTGTATAAATGTTTTGGTGTTACCGGCATTGGTCTTCTGGGTTCCTGGGGGTAGGCCCTGCATCTTTGACTGGATGCAGTACCTTGTAGCTCCTGATGGCTCAGGGGCGCTACAATGTCACGGCGGCGGGGCCCGATTCTGTGACCCTGGCGGTGTCTTTTGTAAAAGAAGTGGGGAATACAGGGGATGAGTCGTGACACCACCCATAGTATGCGACCAGATATGAGCCGCTTCTGCGATTCAGTTTCACCGGGGGTCGGTGGTGATGCAGCACCAAAGGTGGTTCAGCTCTCCACGGGTAGAGCTTAACCCCAGGGCAGGTAAATAGGTGATAGAGTCTATGGTGTTGAGATGAAATGGCTGGGTGCGTGGCCGGAGGCGCAGGCAATCACTGGGCAACGCAGGAATGCAGTCACAAGTTTTTTTTACTCACAGTTAATAGTTCCAGGTTACCATGACTAGTCAGATGCTGCCCTCGGAGTGCTGGGTCCTGCTGTGATGGGCCCCATCCAATACCCGAATAGTTCGGAGGCACAACCCGCTGCAACCTGGTGCTCCCTTTTGTGTTCCTTCTCTGATCGTCTTCCTGCGCTGGCCTCTTCCGCCTGCCCTGCACCTCACACACAGTGCTCTGAGCCTGTGTCTGCGGATCCTTTTGATGGGTGGCTTTCCTGCCTTGACCCTTGGTCCTTTGTGGTCACCTTTTCAGCGGGTTATGTGCTTGGTGGCTTCAGTACTTGAAGTAACCTCAGCCTCTGGTTTACTAGCTGAGCCTGGTGGTTCTCCACTAGTCTACGGACCGGTTCCCCGTTGCAGCAAAGTGCCTCCACACCAGTATACTGGCTGTGGATGCGAGCCCATGGGTGGATGGCTCACTTCCCGTAGCTCTGAGACTCTTTCTTTCCTGATCCTGGGACGAGCTTTTCCAGCACCAGACCCCAGGACCTCTCTCCTCCACTTCCTGACTCACTAACATTCTACAGTCTGCTCCCACTAACTAAACCCCACCTCCAGACTGGCTTTGGGACCATGCTTTCCCTAAGGTGCAACTCACCCTAACCACAGTCTAATGCAGTGTTGCTAAATTAAGAGTGTGTGTCTGTGTATGTGTGCAACGACCTGTGGCCTCCTCCTTACCCGAGAATGGGATACCACACGTCTGGCTGAGGTGCAGTATCCCTGTGGTGACTGGACCCTCAGGGGCGCCACATATTCAATTCCCATCTCAAAAATTAAAGGAGATACAAAGAGGACAGACAATGGTCTAGTATGACGAAATGGAAGTCACAGTAGTGAAATTTGCTTACAAGATCATTGATCTGAACATATGCCAGTAACAACAGTCAATTTAAATACTATCCATAGTGAAAAAAGGGAAGCAATCTCACTCATCACATAGGTACCAGGATGTTACTTCACTTCTCAAATTCAGATCCACCGGATAATATGGTCAAATGATTTGCACCAAGGAGTCCACGATGTCCTAAGTGGCCCTCTTTTTCACTGGCTCTGGCATCCCACAAAGATCTCCAGCCCTATCATGGGCAGTCCACAGCTTAATCCCAATTCATATCCAACTCTAGACTATCCACCTCCCAATGCATTTCTTCTCTTCACTTCAGAGAGTGATCAGGGGAAATATGCATTTTCCTTACATCATATTCAGCTGCTGACTGAAGGATCAAACAAACCCTCTTTACCAGCATCTGGCCCTGGGCTTTTGTGCGGCTGGGAGTCACATCTGTAAGTCGGCCAGAGATTGGCGGCCGTTCTGCTGTTGATAGGGGGCTGCATGTGTAGTGACCCAGACAAGATGCTACTAGAATATCCCCCGATGGGCCATGTGTTTTTCTATAATGTTGGACATAATATGTACCTTCTGAAGCCTTGCTCTGAGAGTTGTAGCATTTCTAATCCTACAGTGACCTCTGCTGGCCTTTCTCAAAACTACCTTTGCCTTTTAAGGTAAAAGGAAGTGACGCAGCAGTGGGGAAATTTCCGGGTTCTTTCTGACAGGAAAAATAAGAACGATGTCTGGAGTAGGACTGAGTTTGGTGGGAGAAGTGTATGAACGCTGGAGTCGGTGGGCCTACTTTCAGTCACTGCTATCCTCTGTTGACTGTGTCTGGTAAGGAGAATGAAACTCTCTGTGGAAAGGAAAAACCCAGGCTGCCATTTATTCTAAATCAAGGTAGGTAGGTATTCCTGCTAGACGTTGCAGGACATGCACCACAGATGGGTGCAGTTCTCAAACTAGTTGTGGATCTGGCCTGGGCCTGTGGTGGTGCCACGCCATGCAGGTCGCCGGGCTTGCGTTCATCTGGAAGAAGACGGAAGAAAATTGCTACAGATGACGACCAAGGTGCAGTGACTAAGGCGGTTGATCGTCGATGTCGGTGGTTTGTTCATCTGAAAATCCCCTCTGATGGTGCCCAGAGTTCAGAGTCCAGCGGAGAGGAAGGAGCTATGTCAGCAGGAATGTTGGCGGATGAACAGCACCTTGAAGACTCCGTTGCGGCTGGTCCGAGTAACCATCCAAGGCAGCCTGGTGAAGAGATGTTGATTGTTAATAAATTTAATTATCGGGGGGGTTGGTAATGTTTCGGGGGTTGGTAGTTTCAGGGTAGCTTCAGGGGTGGTCAGGGCCCAGGCGGTGGCGGGTCAGATTTATGGGGTCAGTTGGAGGTGATAAAGGGTTTAACAGTGGAATGATCATTGTCCGGTGAGGGTATGTCTCTTGTGGGATTTGGGGCCAAGCGTGGAACTGGGTGTAGCAGTTGCGCAGAATAGGGTAGAGGTTGAATGTCAGAGTGGCGCGGCGGAGATTGTGGAGGAAAAAAATGTGGGCGACAAGGAAAAGGAAAAAGAGGATGAGGTGGTACATTTGGATGATAGAGCTGTGGCGCCCTGGACAAGCCAGGTCGTCACAGGTACTGCAACAATACACCCCACACCCCGGTTAGGCACACCAGTCACACACAAATCCTTGTTGCCTCCCTCCAGGGGCTGATGTCCACACCAGGTGGGGTGGAGCAAGGCGGTTGTCCCCACCCACTGAGGAGTTCACAGTCCTGGAGGCGGGAAAGGAAGTCAGTTAAGCTCGGGAAGAGCTAGAGAGTAGTTCAGAGAGTGAAAGCGTGAGGAGTAAAGGAGTAGAGGAGCAGTCTGACCGTGTCCGGGTACGTGGCCCGGGCACATACAGCAAGATTGGCAGACGGTGGTGGCAGTCTGCAGGAGAGGCTGATTGATGCGGAACCGTAGGACCGGGGTTGGGCGGTGGCCCGCCAGTACCAAACCGGGGAGCGAAGAGAAGCCAGCACCATTCGACAGGGCCTACGGACCCCGACCAGGCTTGGAGTCGCCGTTAAACCGGTCAAATCCGTTAGCGACGGGAACCTCCGGGGGTTTCCCAGCAGCAAAGACCCGATTGAAGGAAACCGTCCAAACCGTGAAGGGAAATACAGTCACCGCCAAGGCTACAATTCCCAGGGCCAGAGCCTGCGGGCAAAAGGAGCTCCTCCGGCGCCTATCAAAGCTGGGGAGCGGGTTACCGGTGGGAAGTCATCGGGGCCGAAAAAACACTACAGGTACAGGGAAAGGCAGCCACCGCCAACCTACCGGGAGTGACCACTGCAGCCGGCTGCGGGACCCGTCCATCCAGCCGTTTGTTTTACCAGAGACTCCGTGTACGTTATTGGCTGAGTGAGTACCACCGTGCCGTCTGGCACCGCGCTGCCCCCGCGACCCTGCACCTCACCAAACCCTACCATCCACATTCCAATCACCTAACCGGGCCCCGGGACCACCCAAAACCCCCCTACCCACGGAGGGGAGAGAAACATCTCGGCTGCTCCCTGTCATTGCTTCCGGGATCCCCGTCCAGAGCAGCGGTGGTGTCCAAAAATCACCACAAACCGTGGGTGGCGTCACGGACCGACTTCCCAAACCCCAAAAACTATCCCCTTTCACTCACGGGCGAGGAGCGCCGCTCGAGTCCCCAGATCCGGTCCACCGCTCGAGCCACCGAGTAGCGAGCAGCAAGCAGCAGGCTGCAGCAGCGCCGGACCCGAGCGCCAGCGAGAGCGCAGCAGCGACAGCTCCCTCCCCGCCCGCGACAACTTGGCGTTACGAACAGGATCTTACCGATCTACCGCCTGGTAGAAGTGCGCCTTGTATCCCGCCGGAGGTGTCCAGCCGAAAAATCTCAGAATCCGCCATCTTGGGCGCGAAAAGTTCCCCGCTCGAGCGTCTTCCCGAGCAGTGGAGGCGCGAAAGCCGAAGCTTCGCCCCTGAAGAGGAGGTGCTGAGAAGAAACCAAGGGGGTGGATGGAGTCCGGCCGCATGTAGACCGCGGCTATAAAAGCAGGGACGCCAGGACTCTGCGGCCATCTTTGGGTTCCTGGAAAATACCGCTACCAACATGACCGCCCCGTCCAGCTGCGCGGAGACTACGGAGCCGGTGCCTGGAACAGCGGCATGGCTCCGGGCCCGAACAGCGGGGATCTGCTGGCGCTACCGAAATCAGATATGTCTTCTGATGGAGCAGTGGACCGCGGAGGTGGAGGAGGTAGCAGCGGTCGCCCGGGTGTACGGGATGGAGGCCATGATGGAGGAGCTGGTGAGTGACCCACACCCCTGTGTCCCTGAGGGACCGGCCGCTGCGGCTGAGGGACCCGGTCTGCCCCTGTCCCCCATACTGCCTCCGTCTTCCCTGCCCGCGCGCCCCGCCGCTGCTGGTCCGTCTGGCTTGCACCCCCTTGTAGCGGTAGCCGAAAGAGTGGCGAGCCCTGGGACTGCGGCAGCTGGCGGCAACCCGCCTGGCGCAGAAACGGATGATAGTGACTCTTGGCCTGACACGGAACCTGTTTCGGAGGAAGAGGGAGTTGTTGGCTTGCACGCCATGGAGGCCACCTATATTCCAAGGAGCGGAAACAACGGATATCGGGCGGCCCTTCCCCGCCGCGCCTGTCATGCGCTGGAGGGATTGATAACCGTGTTTTTCCACCCGGGACCGGAGGAGGAGCAAGAGAGCGAGCAGTGAGCCAGCGGTCCCTCCGCTGCAAGTTGTCCCCGTTGGAACCACCAGTACCGTTGTTAAGTGAGTAAATGAAGTAATCAACCGAACTGTAACCTGATTAGCAACCGTGATTGAACCGGCCGTTGCCGGCAAGTTGTCCGTGAAGGGACCCTTTGCACCGTTGGCGTAAGGAACTACTTACGGACACGCCCGAGAACTTGCAGGGCAACCACAAACTTGTGGCATGTAAATAATTTCTGGCCTTTATTCCGTGGCCGCCTCCGGAGAGGCTGTTTTGGAGGATGGGCCTGGAGGAAAGGGATGGCCCAGGCCCGCCACTACCGTAACCGGTGGCGATCCTCCGGGGGTCAGGAGTCCCCCATGGACGTGGGTCCCCTATAAGAGACCGTACCCGCTCGGGCAGACTGGTGATGGACTGGGGCAAGGGGGGTGCCCACTTCTTAGGGGCAGCATCAGGGCCAGGTTGTTTGGGCGGGGGGAGAGCGGAAGCCGTGTATTGTTGATAAGAGTGTACCGTTAGTAACGTTAAAGAAAGTGCCTCCTGTTAAGGGAAGTTTCATGATAAAAATGCTTATGTTTGATGTTTTACCTGTTTCTACCTCTTTTTACAGTTACAAAATAAAGCCGGTGATGGACGGGCAGCCCGCAAACGGTCTGCAATTAACCAAGGGGGAATGTGGCGCCCTGGACAAGCCAGGTCTTCACAGGTACTGCAACAACACACCCCACACCCCGGTTAGGCACACCAGTCACACACAAATCCTTGTTGCCTCCCTCCAGGGGCTGATGTCCACACCAGGTGGGGTGGAGCCAGGCGGTTGGCCCCACCCACTGAGGAGTTCACAGTCCTGGAGGCGGGAAAGGAAGTCAGTTAAGCTCGGGCAGAGCTAGAGAGTAGTTCAGAGAGTGAAAGCGTGAGGAGTAAAGGAGTAGAGGAGCAGTCTGACCATGTCCGGGTACGTGGCCCGGGCACATACAGCAAGGTTGGCAGATGGTGGTGGCCGTCTGCAGGAGAGGCTGATCGACGCGGAACCGCAGGACCGGGGTCGGGCGGTGGCCCGCCGGTACCGAATCGGGGAGCGAAGAGAAGCCAGCACCATTCGGCAGGGCCTACGGACCCCGACCAGGCTTGGAGTCGCCGTTAAACCGGTCAAATCCGTTAGCGACGGGAACCTCCGGGGTTTCCCAGCAATAAAGACCCGATTGAAGGCAACCGTCCAAACCGTGAAGGCAAATACAGTCACCGCCAAGGCTACAATTCCCAGGGCCAGAGCCTGCGGGCAAAAGGAGCTCCTCCAGCGCCTATCAAAGCTGGGGACCGGGTTACCGGTGGGAAGCCATCGGGGCCGAAAAAACACTACAGGTGCAGGGAAAGGCAGCCACCGCCAACCTACCGGGAGTGACCACTGCAGCCGGCTGCGGGACCCATCCATCCAGCTGTTTGTTTTACCAGAGACTCCGTGTACGTTATTGGCTGAGTGAGTACCACCAAGCCGTCTGGCACCGCGCTGCCCCCGCAACCCTGCACCTCACCAAACCCTACCATCCACATTCCAATCACCTCACCGGGCCCCGGGACCACCCAAAACCCCCCTACCCACGGAGGGGAGAGAAACATCTCGGCTGCTCCCTGTCATCGCTCCCGGGATCCCCGTCCAGAGCAGCGGTGGTTCCCAACCTCACCACAAACCGTGGGTGGCGTCACGGACCGACTTCCCAAACCCCAAAAACTATCCCCTTTCACTCACGGGCGAGGAGCGCCGCTCGAGTCCACGGATCTGGACCACCGCTCGAGCCACCGAGCAGCGAGCAGCAAGCAGCAGGCTGCAGCAGCGCCGGACCCGAGCGCCAACGAGAGCGCAGCAGCGACGGCTCCCTCCCCGCCCGTGACAGAGCCAGTAGTAAAGTTTATATGTGCTTTGAAGGCCCGTTTGGGGCGCATCTAAAAGAAAATGTAAGGGATAAAATTTGGAAAGGGGAGTATGTGTAAATTATTTCATTGCTGCCCTTGGAAAATTTTAACTTGGACAAGGTGAAATCTACCGATCCTAAGAAGGAAAAGGACAAGGATGAGAAGTGCAGGTATAAGTTAATTCTGGAGACGTTTACCAATTGGCTACAGGCTTTTGCAATTTAAGCACGTGCCATTGGGGGAAAAAGAGCCTGAGTATTGTTCAGCTCTTTTTGGCTATATGGATACTATAGGGAAGGCGCACAGGGTTTATGGCGGTTTAGCATGGTTGTGGCATGATGAGCAGTTTCGTCCGAAGAAATCTCTGTGGTCAGGGATGCGTTGGGATCACAAAGATATCTCGCTGTGGGTGCATTTTATGGTAGCTCTGGCACAGTCCTTTCAGGAAGCGGGTCATTGGCAGTTCATAAAAAAGGTTTATGTTGAGTTCAGTGAGGGACATTGTAAATTTGGGGCCTCGTGTAAATGTGTACATAAGTGATCCAACTGTGACGGGCAGTCATAGCCTTTCCAAGTGTTTTAAGAGGGCAAGGGGAAGTCAGGCGATGGGGCTGGGAAGAGGGAGGACGCCAGTGAAGGTTGTGGTAATGATGCCGTATTGAAATAGATACCCGGATGCCAAGGAGGGAGAAGTTTTGCGCCAGTGTTTTTTTGAGGGCTTCCGGATCCCCTTTGATCCAGGTGCCCCTGTTTATCATCCAGGTAATTTGAAATTGTCTGGGGAACTGCCCGGTGTGGTGTCGGAGAAGCTTCGCAAGGAAGTGGTATGGGCAGGATCATCGGTCCATTCAAGGACCCTCCGTATCCTAAATTGAGGACTTCTCCACTGGGGGTTGTTCTTAAGCATGAGCCTAAAGCCTGCTTTACACGCTGCAATATATCTTACAATGTGTCGGTGGCGTCACGTCGTAAGTGACGCACATCTGGCATCGTAAGGTACATTGCAGTGTGTGACAGGTACGTGCGATTGAACGTTAAAACGTTCATCGCATACATATCGTACTTTTCTCTAGAATTGCACGTCAGATTGTTCATCGTACCCAGGGTAGCACACATCGCAGTGTGTGACACCCCGGGAACGATGAACAGATCTTACCTGCGTCCTGGGGGTCCCGGCCCACAATGCGGAAGGAAGGAGGTGGGCGGGATGTTTATATCCCGCTCATCTCCGCCCCTCCGCTTCTATTGGCCGGCTGCCGCATGACGTCGATGTAACGCCGAACGTCCCTCCCACTCCAGGAAGTGGACGTTCGCCTCCCACATCGAGGTCAAATGGACAGGTAAGTACGTGTGACGGGGGTTAATCGTTTGTGCGGCACATTCAACAAATTGAACGTGCCACACATACGATGGGGGCGTAGCAAATCGCATACGATATCGTATGCGAAATTGCAACGTGTAAAGCAGGCTTAACAAGTTTTGATTGAAACCTCATATCGGCCATGTGTTATGTATCATTTGATAAGGCCTTGTATCAAGTAAGGGCAGCAGGCAAGGGGGCTTTGATGGTGAAATCGGACATTGAGGCAGTGTTTCGTTTGCTTCTGTTGCACCCTGACAGTTTCCATTTACTGGAGTGCATGTGGGATGGGGCCTTTTATGTTGATCATTGTTTGCCTATGGGTTGCTCCATTTTAGGCGCTTATTTTGAGACATTTGGTTCTTTCATGGAATCAGTGGTCAGGGACATGTAGGGCATCCCCTCAATAATCCATTGCTTGGATGACTTCTTTTGTGTTGGGCCCGCAGGGTTGTCGATTTGTTCAGTCTTGCTGATTCATTGAAGAGAGTGTAGATTGCCGGCAGAGAAATTGGCGACCTGCAGTCAGCAGTAGCAACGTTGCTACAAGTGAAAAGGTCCATTTGAAGGTAGTTCAATCATTGTTGGGAAAATTGGGAAAATCATGACAACGGGAAGGATGTTCTTTAGGCGTTTGGTGAGGGCTTTAGGGAAAAAATTTCCCTGCATCATTTTATTTCTATCAGTAAGGAAATCAAGGCGGATTTGAGGATTTGACGTTTTTGGGAAAATTACAATGGTCGGACTCTGTGGATGAACATAGTAGTGTCCAATAGTTATTTACAGCTTTTTACTGGCCAGATACGGGGCATTGTTCCAAGGCCATTAGTGTGCAGAGCAGTGGCCTGTCACATGGCAGGAATTGTTAAAAAATTTGGCTTTGTTGGAGATTTTTCAAATATTGGTGGCGATGGAGCTGTGGGGCTTAAAATTTGCAGGAAGGAAAGTTTGCTTTTACTGCAATAATTTGTCGATGGTTCAGTCCATTAATACAAAAATGCCTTAAAACATTCTCTCTCATTATTTTGGCATTTGGCAAATATAAATAGTTTTGGTTCCTAACTGACCTAAAACGGGAAAGGTTTATTCTGATTTCATGTCAGATAGTGAGAAAAACCTGCAGATGTGTCTTTTTAGATAGTGCATGTAAACTTCTGGTTTCAACTGTATGTATGTTTTAATGTTGTAATGGTTTAAAGTGGTCGGCATTGTTGGGGCCACCTGGTTTGTTAGCTAATTATCTATAAAAAGTTTCTGAGACCATTTGACCAGCAATTAAAAGAATTGAAAATCCCTCCTAGATTGTCATGTCATTGTGCTGCTATTTATCCAACTCACTGATAATGGTGATAATGTAACAAAATATGGCTTCAAAATTCGATGTGGATATGGGGGAGCAGAATGTTCTTTTTGGGGGAATACTTGATACTCACTTTTTAATACACTGTTTTGCAGCTGCAGCAGAAGAAGGAGAAAAATCTAATAAAAAAAGTACAAAAACATGTTCTTTGAGTCCTACGAAAAGTAGACAATTGTGTGGGTAAGACTATACAATTCCCCACATCATCTCTGAAGTTTTATTCATATATTATACCTGCTACCATATATCACACTAGGCCGTATTTCTACTATTCTGTATGATAAAGCATCCTCTTATCTATAGGACATTATGAAAAGATCCTTAATGACTCATCTAATAAGTACCAAAGGGCATGTTACACGGGGCGATTACAGTCATTACTCACACTTGTATTACCTTGACAGAAATTTCTCTTTAGTTGTTCTCTTATTTCTGCTACAAAGAAATAAAACCAAATAAATGACATAGCCCGAGTAATACCTAGAAAGAAAGAAATCTCTCAACCTAGATTGTATAATAAAGTCCTGCCTATTACAGGATCTGACTCATCGCTAGTAGAGATGAGAAGACCCGTGGAAGTTCGGTTCGGTGGGTGCAGTCCGAAGTTTCATAAGTTTGGTTTGGGACTAGGACTTGACCTGAACTCACTAATTTGGCAGTTCAGTTTTCCGTCCACATTTAGCTAGCCATAGACAGAACACTTCCAGGAGTGGATGGGTTGGGTTTTCCTTTTATTTTATACACTCTACATGTTGTTACCCCCAGTGTGAGCCATTCAAGCACTGCAACCAGCTTGCATGGGGTGAGCACCAAGTGTACCCGAGCACAGCAATGCTAGGACAAGTGGTTTGCATATGTAAAGCACCCGAACTCCAAACTTGAACTCTGTTTTTTGGGAAAAGTCTGTGTCAGTACGAACATTGAACCTCATGTATGTATTACTGAGATATAGCCACAAACTTTCAAGAAGAAAGTCATATATCATAAATAGAGAAGTATGGTGGATGCTTGGCACTATGCTCCCACCCAGAAATAACCAAAAGTTAGATACTTCTCCCAATCCAATTTCTTCCTCCACTCATACAAACCTTCCAGAGAAACCTCAGTGACTGAAGGGCAGAAAAAAGATGCTGAGATCTGACTCCTCAGTGACTGAGGGACAGAAAAGTGAGGCTGTCATCTGACACCTCAGTGACGGAATGACACCTCAGAGATTGAGAGACAGAACAGAGGGGCTGACACCTGACACCGAACTGATTGAGGGACAGAACAAAGGGGCTGACACCTGACACCTCAGTGTTACGTCACCATCACCACCGGAGTCCTCTGCAGCGACTTCTACTCCGATCGCCAGGCGACGCCGTCTTTCTTCCATGGATGATGCTGGTGATGTGAGAGGTGTCGATGCCAGCGGCGCCGGTGGGCGCAGACTCAGCTCATTCACTGGGCTGGGTTTCCTTGGGATCACTGGCTACGTGATAGCTGGCTATGGTATCACTGGTATACCACTGGCTATCACTGGTGGTATCACTGGTGGTATCACTGGGTACCACTGGCTGACTATAGGTGGTGTGTGTCTTCCAGCTGAAGTTACCATCATTCAGCTACAACCAATGGGAAGACACCACACCCTTCTTAAATCCCCTCCTGTCTGCTGACCACTGCCAGAGATAGTTCTGTTTTCCTGGTTCCTGTCCCACCCTGTTCTGTTTAGTGATTCTGGTGTTCTGACTTCTGTTTGTTTCCTGACTACCCTTCTGCATGCTGTTTATGTACCTCGCTGCCTGATCCGGATTTGACCTCTGCTACGTTTTCTGATTACGTCCTTGCCTGCCGATTCTGTCCCTGTTCTGCTATTCCTGGTCCTGCCTGACTACTACTCTCTCGGACTGCAGCCTTCCATAGGTAGTGATCTCCAGGGCCCTGTGTAATTCCAAATCCCTGTATAGGGGTGAAAGGGTTTCAGGGTTCTGGGGGTCCTGCTTGGTGAGTGGCTTCCCTCTAGCCTGTCCATTACAGCCCGTCTGAGTCTGTGGATCCAGGCAGGCGTTATACTGAGTGACTGAAGAACAGTAAGACTGATATCTGTCATCTCAGGGACTGAGGAACAGAACAGGAAAGCTGACATTTTATACTCAAGTAACTGAAGAATAGAATTAAGAAGCTGACATCTGACTGATGGACAGAACAGTGTGGCTGACATCTGACATCAGCTCCGTACTCTGTTATTCGCAGCAGGATGTGTATGTGCACCTTGTGTCAACCTATAGATGCTGAATACCATTCTGTGCGTTCTAGCAAACATTATGATGTCCATTTTTATTCTCTATATGATTTGTAAGACATCATAATGTATAGCAAAGATCAGCTGAAGGAAAAGGAGAATACTGAGCCGGAAATATGTTATGTTCTTATGTTACTTACATATTTTTCATCCATCTCCTGAACCAGCCTCTCGGTCTTCTAGTTCAGAAAGAAGAAACAAAATATTTAATAATCAAACTGCAATACAGTATTTATAACTAGTCCATTATACCCAGATGCCCTACGTACACATGAGAAGGTCTTTGCTCTTGGTCTGATGTTCTGTCACCATCATCACAGCTTTAGGTAACATTCATACAACTATATTCTCTCCTTTTTATTAATTGCAATCTGTCACCCCAAAATGCAAATTAAACTACTTAAACATTTATATAGCGAACCTAGCCCATGTAAAAATTATTACAGTAATATACCGTACATTTTAGGCCAGGCTTACATTGATATAGCATCCAATGATTTTCTCATGCGAGATAATCGGATGCAATATGCTAATGACACTCGGCTCGAACTCTGCTACAAGCGTGACCCGAGTATCATTTATTGTGCTCCGATTCTGTCGCATATGAGAAGTGAAGGACAAGTGTGGAGAAGATAGATAACAATATTTCTCCATCTTCTCCATTGTCTGTCTCTGCGCATACCGGACTACGCTCAGATGATATACGAATGCAGTCTGATGTTTTGCACACACCTATAGATGTGAATGGGTGCGCACCATCCGAGATATGCTGCCAATCACAGAGATATGCTGCCAACTACAGATCTGCACTGCGCCATAGTTATACGCTCATGTGAGTGAACCCTTACTGTTGTACTTGTATAAAATTTCCCTTTTAAGCCATATGCAAATGAAGGTGCTTTGGTGCACCCCTACTTCACTGCAATCTCCAATTTATATATTCAGCACTGTGTGTGATCTGAATTAACAGGTCTTGCATTCTTACAGAAAGCCCTCCCTTAACTCAAATCACATACTGACCATAGCAGTATCACATCCCTGCCACTTCCAATGTCGTTGTCTATGAACATCAATATGGGAATCCTGTCTTGTCGAAGTGATCAATGATTTCATCCCTTCGATCAGGAGGGATGTGGGCAGCATGGTGGCTCAGGGGTTAGCAAAGCAGTCTTTCTGTGCTGGGTCCTGGGTTCAAGTCCCTGTACATTTTCCATGGGTTTCCTACTTTTACTCCCACACACCAAACACAGGGAATTTAGATTGTGGGTCCCAATGGGGACAGTCATGATCACATCTGTAAAGCACTGTGGAATTAATAGCTCTATATAAATGAGTAAAATAAGTTATAAATATGAGACATCCTGAGATCTTGCTGTGAGCTCAGGACTATCTAACTGACTCCAGGACACATGTCTGTCTGTCTTTTTACTTGTCTGTCTCTTTCCTCGTCTGTCTATCTGTCTCTTTACTTGTCTGTCTCTTTCCCTGTCTGTCTCTTTCCCTGTCTGCCTCTTTCGCTGTCTGCCTCTTTCACTGTCTGTCTCAGGACTATCTCACTGACTCCAGGACACATGTCTGTCATGGTGTTGGGGGTCTTTACACTTACACAATCTCTTCTGCTCTCGAAGTCTGTTCTTTTTCTTCTGTTTCACTGCTTTCTTGTTGATCTTCTCTTTCTTCTCTGTTAGATATAAAACAATTATATCAAATTCATCCATAGTCAAATTTTCTGTGGTGATTTACGCTATGATTACTATGGACAAAACATTAATCATTGGAAGTAACCCATAAGGCAGTGTGATGTGTAATGAGTTTGAATGGTAGTAAAGAAAACCTATTTCGTAGGGCGGTTTCACACATTCGACATTCATGATCGGTCTGCGGACTGCAAAATTAGAACTGGCCGTGGGTCTCCTGAACTTTAGAGCACTATAGGCATATATTGTGCACTGTTTTGGGTGAGGAGACTCAAGTCAGACCTGGGATTTCTGGTCCGCATACCAATCAAGAAACGCAGATGTCTGAATTTAGACTTGTAGGGGAAAATCTGGGGCATAATATGGAAACATATTGAGCCTGCTTCTATAGGCCTCTATGTAATACAGAAGGTATATATAGGAAAAAGTCTGGCCCTATAGACTTATATAGATCATAACCATTTCACACGTCTTACATCACAAAGAGTCGGGTACATGAGGTCTCAGTCATAGAATGTTCCGTGGAATAATCTGTGGAATGTTGTGTGGATGAGACAAATCTTAGGACAATTAAAAATAAGTCTCCTGCCGGGGATAATATCTCACCACTATATAATCCTGTCACATTACACGACTGGTCTAATAACTATTAAAAAAAATAACCCCCTCAATATACATGTACCCAAATTCTTTTCATAGAAAGCCCATACAATTCATACGGCATGACCAGGTTTATGTGAGCTCATGCTGTATATCCCTCATATAGTCTGTAATATCTATATAATCCTCTCATTACATCAACACTTACACGATGTCTCCATCCTCCTCCTCATTTTTTATTTCTTCATCTTCTTCACTATTAGAAATAACATATATATATATATATATATATATATATAAAGATATATCTTTGCATATATAGAATTATATAGATATTTGTCCTGATATTGAATTCATCTATGATCAGATCTTTATTGTGATCACTACTGATTCATCTATGATCAGATCTTTATTGTGATCACTAGTGGGGACGTCTGATGTACAACTGTCATTGATAAACTCATTGTGATTAATAGGGACACAGGCAGCCTGTAATATCAGAATCATATCTATATCCTGAAAATAATTGTGTTCCTCCCAGGCATAGATTACTCATTAGGCTCCTATCTGTGGATGATGTGGTAGAAGAGGTCGCTCCTCAGGGCGCAGGACATATATTATAAACTAGCTGTAGTACCCAGCGTTGCCCAGGATAGTAATTGTCTCTCTGTCTCTATCCCACTCTCCCTCTTTCCCAGTTTTTGTCTGTCTCTCTCTCTGTCTATTTGTCTCCCTCTCTGTCTTTATGTCTCTCTCTGTCTCTCTTTATCTCTCTGTCTGTCTGTGTATCTCTCGGTCTCTGTCTGGCTCTGTCTGTCTCTTTGTCTGTCTGTGTCTATCTGTCTATCTCTGTATCTTTCCTTGTCTGTCTCTTTCCCTGTCTGTCTCTGTCTGTCTCTTTCCCTGATTGTCTCTTTCCCTTTCTCTGTCTGTCTCTTTCCCTGCCTGCCTCTGTTTGTCTGTCTATCTCTGTTTGTCTCTTCCCTGTCTATCTGCCTCTTTCCCTGTCTGTCTGCCTCTTTCGCTGTCTGTCAGTCTCTTTCCCTGTGTGTCTCTTTCTCTGTCTGTCTGTCTCTCTATCTGTCTGTCTCAGGACTATCTCACTGACTCCAGGACACATGTCTGTCATGGAGTTGGGGTTTTTTACACTTACACAATCTCTTCTACTCTTGAGGTCTGTTCTTTCTCCTCAGTTTCACTGTTTTCTTGCTGATCTTCTCTTTCTTCTCTGTTAGATATAAAACAGTTACATCAGATTCATCCATAATCAAATTTTCCACGATTTACAATATGATTACTATGGAGAAAACATTCCTCATTAGAAGTAACACATATGGCAGTGTGATGTGTAATGAGTTTGAATGGTAGTACAGAGAACATATTTTGTAGGGCGGTTTCACACATTCGACATTCATGATCGGTGTGTGTGTGTTGAAGCCAGGCTGGCAGGCAGTAGAGGCCGTGCTTTCAGGGGTTACCAGGCCGCAGAGCGGCCTGCGGTTAACCCCATGCCTTCCAGTCTGAGTTCCAATTAAAGGGGTGTTCTCGTGTCTTCTACTTGCCGTTTCATAATTCTTCTGAGACAAGAAGAAACACAGATGGGGATTTCTCTTAAACAAACTCTCTTTACTATTAACAGTCTCGGCAAACAGGGCACCGGAATTGGTCCCACAGGGGTTCTCCTTAAACTTCACATCCACAGTTAAACAGTATAATTTGGCGGCCGTCCACTTCCCTGGCACCTGTGTATCCTCAGGCACTCCCAAGCCTCTCATCCCTCTGACAGATGTCACACTAGCACGGGCCAAGTCATTGTAGCTCCTAAGCCCTTCCATCCAACCCAGAGGGATTTGCATGCTGCCTGGAAGGGACTTACAGCGTGTTTCTCTTCGGCTATGCTCCGGTCGGGACCAGACGTACCCTTCTCCGGAGGGTTTAACCGACCGTCAGTCGCCAGGGGGGTTGTTAGAGAATCTGCAGCCAGGGGAATGGTTGCCTTCCTGACCGGCCGGACTGTACCCACAGCATGGGAAGATGTTCAGACAATCATTCAGCATAAGGAGGATCCCTCGTTCCGCCGGTCCAGGATTGGCCCTTAGGGCTCAGTAATTTGACACAACAGGGACTTCTCCTCGCACCTCACACAGGTGCAGTATCTATCTCCACTCTATGTGGGGGACTCTCCAAACAATTTTCTCTTGCAGCTTTCTTTTGTCACCCGTGCTCCACCCCACTATCCCCTCCTTAACTCACAGGACCAAAAAAGTGGCCGAGCACACCATGGCCACCTTGTGGCCAAACAATACAATGACACAACATTAACAGTGGAACTACAGGTCGCAGCCAGTCTGCAGGTCTAGGTCCGAGTCATGCACCCATCCTTACATTCGGACTGCGAAATTAGAGCTCGCCGTGGGTCTCCTGAACTTTAGAGTGCTAAAGGCATATATTGTGCACTTTGTTTTGGGTGAGGAGACTCAAGTCAGGCCTGGGTATTCTGGTCCGCATACCAATCAAGAAACGCAGATGTCTGAATTCAGACTTGTAGGGGAAAATCTGGGGCATAATATAGCAACATATTGAGCGTGCTTCAATAGGACTCTATGTAATAGAGAATGTATCTAGAGGGAAAGTCTGGCCCTATAGATCATAACCATTTCACACATCTTACATCACAAAGAGTCGGGTACACGAGGTCTCAGTCATAGAATGTTCTGTGGAATAATCTGTGGAATGTTGTGTGGATGAGACGAATCTTAGGACAATAGAAGTTGAGCGCCTCCTGCCGGGGATAATATCTCACCACTATATAATCCTGTCACATTACACGACTGGTCTAATAACTAGTAAAAAACCAACCCCCTCAATATACATGTACCCAAATTCTTTTCATAGAAACCCCATACAATTTATGTGGCATGACCAGGTTTATGTGAGCTCAGGCTGTATATCCCTCATATAGTCTATAATATCTATGTAATCCTCTCATTACATCAACACTTACATGATGTCTCCATTCTCCTCCTCATTTTTTATTTCTTCATCTTCTTCACTATTAGAAATAACATACATATAAAGATATAACATGGCATATATAGAATTATATAGATATTTGTCCTGATATTGAATTCATCTATGATCAGATCTTTATTGTGATCACTAGTGGGGACGTCTGATGTACAACTGTCATTGATAAACGTATTGTGATTAATATGGACATAGGCAGTCTGTAATAGCAGAATCCTATCTATATCCTGAGAATAATTGTGTTCCTCCCAGGCATGGATAACTCATTAGGCTCCGACCTGTAGATGGTGCGGTAGAAGACGGCACTCCTCAGGGAGCAGGAAATATATTATAAACTAGCTGTAGTACCCGGCGTTACCCAGGATAGTAATTGTCTCTCTATCTCTATCCCACTTTCCCTCTTTCCCAGTTTTTGTCTGTCTCCCTCTCTGTCTGTCTCTGTGTCTCTCTCTGTCTCTGTCTGCCTCTGTCTGTCCCTTTGTCTGTCTGTTTCTGACTGCTGTCTTTGTATCTTTCCCTGTCTGTCTCTTTCCCTGTCTGTCATCTTCCCTGTCTGTTTGTCTCTGTCTGTCTTTCTCTGTCTGTCTCTTTTCCTGTCTGCCTCTGTCTGTATCTTTCCATGTCTGTTTCTTTCCCTGTCTGTCTGTATCTTTTCCTGTTTGTCTCTTTCCCTATCTGCCTCTGTCTTTGTCTGTCTCTTTCATTATCTGTCTGCCTCTTTCGCTGTCTGTTTGTCTGTCTCTTTCTCTGTGTGCGTCTTTCTCTGTCTGTCTCTCTGTCTGTCTCTGTCTGTGACTATGTTTGTGTGTGTCTGTCTGTGCCTGTCTGTCTCTCTGTGTGTGTCTGTCTGTGTGTGTCTCTGTGTGTGTCTGTCTCTATCGATATCACATATTACTTCACACAAAAGCTTCTTATACTAAGAATGTCCTTCGTTGCCTATAGCAACCAATCAAAGCTCCTATTAATGACCTGTAGCTCCCAGCTCCATGCACTTTAATATAAGAAATTTTTTTGGTTAATAACTGTAAAACGCGGGGTTATCTTTTCCCCTCAAAACATAGTTTATGACGTTCCCTGAGTCAAATGAGATATCTGTGCAAAATTTTGTGATTGTAAATGTGACAGTGTGGATTCCTTTAGCGGACATACACACTCATACATACACTCAGGTTTATATATTAGATCGCATATATTGCATTCTTTCTGCTTTACAATCATGAATTAGGTTTACCTGAGATAGTAAGAATTCTGTTGAAGACAAGAATAAAAATTTTCTCTGTGTAGTAATAAGACAAAGATTTAGCATATTGTGTGGAATATTCTGTTGATTATTTTATGGAATGTTCTGGGGTTGTGTAACACATATCTTTTTCATTCTCTGTACTTACGATACGTTGTCCAGTGTGTACCACTTAAAGATGTCAGTTTCACATCTGTCTGGTCTACATGAAAAAATAAACTCTGGTCAGAAATGTCTAGAACATATCGAGACTGATTTGTCAAAGTGTTCTTCGGTCTAAAATTCTTTAAAATGTCACAGAATGTTTGTGCAACCCAAAGTTGCCTTAAAATGTTGCGACTTTTGCCATTTTTATGCCAATCTCGGCAAGATCGCCAAAGTAGACCCATCTAATTCATGACCAGAAATCCTCCTCAAGTCCTGAACTGGCTATACCTTAGCTTTATCCTTAAACTTTAATCAAATCTAATTTTAACCCTGTCCTTAAATCTAATTAATCCTAACCCTAACCCTAGAAAATGTGTAAAAATGTAAAAACATCCTTAGTAATTACTAAAGACAGTATTGTGCAGTACATATGATTTAATACTGTTTTCATTCATGGAAGCACAAGACAAACTACTTAATAAATTAAATAAAATTAGAACTGTAATTAATGACTCATAACAATGAATGGATTGAATCAATCTTCCCACTAATAAAGATTACAACAATAAAAGTTCAAAAGATCAATATTAGAAGGTGGGGCGGGTGTCTTCTTTCTTGACACTTTCGGAGAATGCCAGCTGATACCGGACCCTGGCTTTAAAGGGAACCTGTCGTATGGAAAAATGCTATTAACCTTCAGATATAGGATTAATCTGCAGGTTATTAGAATTCTGAACCTGACTGGCGGCTACACGTTGAACCCGACCTGCGCCGCCACCGTGACTGAAACCGGAAATCTGCCAGGAGGATTAAAGTTAATTTCCTCCCGGCAGCAAATGTGTATATTAACCCCATATCTGCAGGTTAATAGCATTTTTTCACGTTACAAGTTCCCTTTTAACAGAGACTGTAGTGTTTGCTGGACAGCTCATTTGATAGGAGTACAGGGTAAATGATAGACTTCAGTGTTCAGGGCAATTGTCCTGTCCTGCAATGTTACACCACTGGTATACGACATGACTAGCACCATCAGAATCATTATGTGGCCAGGTATATGTGAGGCCAAACTATGTACAGTGGAACCTTGGTTTGAGAGCATAGACAAGTAAAGCTTTTTACAAATTTGTGACTTGGTTTAAGAGCAATGCTTTGCAATAAGAGCAAATACTCATCGCACGCACTTACGGTTCCGTCCTTTCACCGCAATCTGACCCGCTCTGAGTAAACCTACTGGAGGTACATGTGTACTGTACTCTGTATACCATTGTACAGTACAGTACTGTATATACTATGTAGCATGTCTATCAATTTGCATTTGTGGATACAGTATTGTACTTTATTTCCGCTAACCAGTGCAGCACATTACTTGTACTGTAATCTGCCTGTGCAGTATTCCTACACCACATTTGGTTTAGTTTTGCCCTTATTTTGGGGAGAATAAATTTGGGGTGTGTGTTTTTGTGTATTGTACTAGAATAAAGCTTGTCATATTTATACATCATTTTTTCTCTCTATAGTACCTCCCACACACCAACAGTTCTATTGTAAGCTAACGTGCAGTTTAATTTGTTTTATATTCTTACTGTACAGTATGTTGTATTAGTGTACTGTAATATTTATATGAATACAGTACATTATTTTGTATTACTGTAATAAGCTTATATAAATGCAGTAAATATCTTTGGGTTGTGGAACAAATTGTCTGCGTTTCAATTATTTCTTATGGGAAAATCCGCTTTGATATAAGAGTAACTTGGTTTAAGAGCACACTCCCGAAACCAATTATGCTCGTAATCCAAGATTCCACGGTATACATCATTATTTATATAATTACATTTTTATAATGTATAATGTTCAAATATCTCTACTCTCTTACATTATGTCTTCATCCTCTTCTTCTGTTTCTTCTTCACTATAAGATATAACATAGCATATATAGAGTTATACAGTGTGTCCACCCATATCCTGTCCACTGCCATTAACTTGAGAGTGTCGGCAGCTATAGGCATAGAAGGGGTGTCTAGGTATAGTAAAGTAGCCATGAGCTACGCAATGAACCCACCTATAGCGCCACCTGGTGGAAAACAACGGAGTTAGCATTTTTATCTCGACAATGGAACGAGATAGAGAAAAAAAGTGAATCATAAAGTTGTAGGGCATCATCAATTCAATACGAATTGCTGCATGAAATATATCATTTGGGACAAATTACCATTTGTTTAGTGCTATTATGACAAAAATACATAAAAAAAAAATGTATGTTTAGTTTTTGGGTTAATGTTTTATGATTCCCTTTTTACCCCAAAAACCTGTTGAAGGAATCCTCCAGGTTGTTACGGTCATGAATATTCCTAATATGTGTAGGGGTTTTCTTTTTTAGTCAGACCCTTCTCATCCTTTACACTTACAGTATGGCCCCCAGCTCCGGCCACTTGGAATCTTCAAATCTGTTTGATCTATAAAATAAAGATCCAGTTACAATGATTTAAAAATGGGAAGAATACATTCTGGGACAAAAGTTTTGAGACTGACACAAATTTCAGTAGTCACTAAGTTTTGCTGCATCACTGTTGTTAGGTCTTTAGTCAGATGTTTCTATGGTTACTGAAGCACAATTATAAGTATTTTATAAGAGTTTAGTCTGTTATTAATAAAAACATCAAGATAATGGAAAGACTCCATATATACGCTGTTGACCCTTATTTTTAAAGACTTCTGCAATTGGCACTGGCAGCTGGATATAAACCTCTGGCCAAATCCTGACTGATGACCATTCATTGTTGTCTAATCAGTGCTTGTTATTTATCACAATTTCTGTGTTTTTTAAAGGAACTTCATCAGAGAAAATAACTTTGCAGTAAGTACAGAGATTAGACGGTAGATGACTCAAGGGAGGTTATTTTCTCTGATGAAGGCCTCTTCAGAGAGTTGGAGATATACTGTATGGAAGAATGAATTTACGAAGATTAAGAGGTGAGTGCTACCATGAGTCCTGTGTCTTACCAACAGTAAAGGATCCTGAGACCATTCATGTGTGGGGTTGCTTTTTATCAAAGGGAGTGTGGACTCACTCACACTTTTGCCTAAGAACATGACTGTAGATGCTCTCGTCCGTTGGCCTGGCTTCCTTAGAAAGACCACACAGACAAGGGTTCATCCCACTGAATGCCCTTACTCCTTCCCCATGGGCAGAACACTACAAAGACAAATTAGGGTGAAGGTACCACACTTCGGTAAGACTTTATAAGGTCACCAACAGTCAAAAGCATATAGTACATTCCCAGGAAGTATACAACTTGGTTGAAGTGACTTAATCTCACCCTTCCGCCGGCCCACCAGGAATTAAAATCTTTGACTTCAGAGTATGTGTGGCACCCTGGATAAGCCAGGTCGTCACAGATCAACACCAACACACCCCACACTCCCGGTCAGGCACACCGAAGTCAGACAAAAACCCTTGTTGCCTTCCTCCAGGGGCTGATGACCACACCAGGGTGAGGGCCAGGCAGTTGGTCCCGCCCACCGAGGAGTTCACAGTCCTGGAGGCGGGAAAAAGAGTCAGTTTTCAGTTTGGAAGTGAGAGTGAGAGGAAGGAAAGTGGTAGAGGAGCAGACTGAAGTTGGTCCGGGTGTGTGGCCCGGACGGATCAGCAAGGTTGGCAGACGGTGGTGACCGTCTGCAGGAGTGGCCTATTGGAGCTAGCCGTAAGGACCGTGGACGGGCGGTGGCCCGGCGGTACCGGACCGGTACGCAAAGAGAAGCCAGCACCATCCGGCAGGGGCTTACGGACCCCGTCAAGGCTAGGAGTCGCCGTGAATTTGCCAAATCCATTAGCGAAGGGAACCTCCTGGGTTTCCCAGCAGCCAAGTCCCGACAGAAGGCAACAGTCCAACCGAGAGATGGAAACACAGTCACCGCCAAGGCTAAAGTTCCCAGGGCCAGAGCCTGCGGGCAAAAAGGGCTCCTTCAGCAACCTTCAAGCTGGGGAGCGGGTTACCGGTGGGAACCCATTGGAACCGTACACACTACACACTTGTTTTACCGGAGACTCTGTGTACATCATTGGCTGAGTGAGTACCACCGTGCCGTGCGGCACAGCGCTGCCCCCGCGACCCTGCACCTTGCCAGGCCCCGTAACCCGCCTGCAATCCATCCCTACCCCATCACCGGGCCCCGGGACAACCAACCCTCTACCCACGGAGGGGAGAACTAACACCCAGGCTGCTCCCTGTCATCGCTCCCGGGATCCTCGTCCAGAGCAGCGGTGGTGTCACAACCTCACCACAACCGTGGGTGGCGTCACGGACAATCTCAAATCCCCACAATCAATCCCCACCCTTTTCAGTCACGGGCGAGGAACGCCGCTCGTGTCCGGGATCCGGCCCACCGCTCGAGCCACCACCAAGCAGCAGCAGCCGCAGCAGCGGCTGGACCCGAGCAATGGGAGAGCGCAGCGTCCCCTCCATCGCCCGTGACAACTTGGTGTCACGAACAGGATCTTACCGCTCTGCCGTCTGGTAGAGGTGCGCCTTGTGACCGCCGGAGGTGTCCGGCCGAAAATTTGGAGAAGCCGCCATCTTGGGCGCGAAAAATTCCCGCTCGAGCGTCTCCTCGAGCAGTGGAGGCGCGAAGGCCAAAACCCCGCCCCTGTAGAGGAGGAGCCGGAAAGAGACTAAGGGGGACTGATGGCGTCCAGCCGCATGTGAACCGCGGCTGTGGAAGCGGGGACGCCAGGACTCTGCAGCGATACCGGGTTCCTGGAAAACCTCATTGCCGAGATGCACAGTCCGACTACCAACGAAGAAGCCCCTGCACCCGGCACGGCGACGTGGCTGAGAGACCAGACCGCCCCGCTGAATAACCATCTGCAGGCCCACATGCAGCTCCTCCTGGAGGAGTGGGAGACCGACATGGCGGACGTGGTGGCTGCTATGCGGAGACGCGAGGTTCGAGGAGGATTTGGAGGAGCGGGTAAGAGACCCACGCCCCTGTGTTCACGAGGGATCGGCCACTGCGGCTGAGGGGCCGGCCTGCGCCCACTCACCCTGCTGCCTCCCCCGCTACCTGTGTTAGCCCCTGCCGCCCCGCCACTAGGCCCGCTACCTGTCCAACCGGTAGTGATACCCTGCCAACCCGCCCCGGCGGACCAGCTGGCTGCAGACGCTCAGGACCCCCTTGAACCGCTTCTGTGGGAGCCGCTGGGACCGCGGCCCCTTAACGAAAATGTGCAAGAAGTCCCGGCAGTGATTGCGTCAGACGCCGAGCCCGGGACCGTGGCATGGATGAAGGCCCGAGTGATGGAGTTCCACCAACGCCAGCAAAGTCAGATATACCTCATGACGGAGCAGTGGACCAATGAAGTGGAAACGCTGGTTGCAACTACCCCAATGTATGGGAAGGGAGTCGATGTGACGGAGCCGATGGGTAGCCCATGTCCCCATGTCCTACCAGGACCGGCCACTGCGGCTGGGGGGCCCGGCCCTATCTCGGCCCTCGTATCATCCCTACCATTATTCTTGGGGCGCCTCAGCGTTAACCAACCTGACCTACTACCCCACGCTACCGCAGAAGAATCTGATGTGCTGGATACTGGGAGCCGGGAGGCTGCGGCAGCTGGTGGCAACCCGCCTGACGCAGAGACAAGTGATAGTGACTCCAGCTCCGGTGCTGAGCCCACCCCTGAAATTGAGGAGGCGAGTGAGCGTCTCCGCTACGTGGGAGAGCCGGTGGTTTATTACACCCCGCGCACTGGCGGAAACGGATACCGGGCACCCCTTTCTCAGCAGGCCTGTCACTGCATGTTCGATATGTTGGTGGCAGAGGATGAAGCCACCTCAGCGGGAAGCGAGCAGTGATGGCAGAGGAGTCCCGTTGCAAGTTATCCCCGTTGGGACCACCACCAAAGTACCATTGTAAAAGTGTTAACCAATGATAAGTGAATGATAACCGAAGATGTCACCAGATTAACAAACCCTGATTTGAACCGGTCATTGCCGGCAACTGGTCCTCGTTGGGACCCCTTACAAACCAATGCGTAGAAACTGCTACGGACAAGCCCGAGAACTGGCAGGGCAACCACGAACTTGTGGTATGTAAATAAAAATGTTGGCTTGAAACCGTTACTGCCTCCGGAGAGGCTGATTTGGAGGATGGGCCTGGAGGGAAGTGATGGCCCAGGCCCGCCACTACCGCAACCGGTGGCGATGCTCCGGGGGTTTCAGGGGTTCCCCATGGACGTGGGTCCCCTGAAAAGGACAGAACCCGCTACGGGGAACGTGTGCTGGATTGGGGTCAAGGGGTGCTGCCTGTTTGCTTAGGGGCAGCATCAGGGCCAAGTTACTTGGGTGGGAGAGAGCGGAAGCCGTTACCGTTTAGCAACATTTAAGTAAATATGCCTCCCAATGTGGGAAGAAGTTAATATGCTTGTAATCTGTTTACCGTTTATCTCTTTTCAGTTGTGAAAATAAAACCGGTGATGGACGGGCAGCCCGCGGACGGTCTGCATTTTACTAAGGGGGAATGTGGCGCCCTGGACAAGCCAGATCATCACAGAACAACACCAACACACCCCACACTCCCGGTCAGGCACACCGAAGTAAGACAAAAACCCTTGTTGCCTTCCTCCAGGGGCTGATGTCCACACCAGGGGGTGGGCCAGGCAGTTGGTCCCACCCACCGAGGAGTTCACAGTCCTGGAGGCGGGAAAAAGAGTCAGTTTTCAGTTTGGAAGTGAGAGTGAGAGGAAGGAAAGTGGTAGAGGAGCAGACTGAAGTTGGTCCGGGTGTGTGGCCCGGACGGAGCAGCAAGGTTGGCAGACGGTGGTGACCGTCTGCAGGAGTGGCCTATTGGAGCTAGCCGTAAGGACCATGGACAGGTGGTGGCCCGGCAGTACCGGACTGGTATGCGAAGAGCAGCCAGCACCATCCGGCAGGGGCTTACGGACCCCGGCAAGGCTAGGAGTCGCCGTGAATTTGCCAAATCCGTTAGCGAAGGGAACCTCCTGGGTTTCCCAGCAGCCAAGTCCCGACAGAAGGCAACAGTTCAACCGAGAGAGGGAAACACAGTCACCGCCAAGGCTAAAGTTCCCAGGGCCAGAGCCTGCGGGCAAAAAGGGCTCCTTCAGCAACCTTCAAGCTGGGGAGCGGGTTACCGATGGGGACCCATTGGAACCGTACACACTACACAGGTGCAGGGAAAGGCAGTCACCATCAACCTGCCGGGAGGAGAAACACCGCAGCCGTCTGTGGGACCTGTCCATCCAGCCGTTTGTTTTACCGGAGACTCTGTGTACATCATTGGCTGAGTGAGTACCACCGTGCCGTGCGGCACAGCGCTGCCCCCGCGACCCTGCACCTCGCCAGGCCCCGTAACCCGCCTGCAATCCATCCCTATTCCATCACCAGGCCCCGGGACAACCAACCCCCTACCCACGGAGGGGAGAACTAACACCCAGGCTGCTCCCTGTCATCGCTCCCGGGATCCCCGTCCAGAGCAGTGGTGGTGTCACAACCTCACCACAACCATGGGTGGCATCACGGACAATCTCAAATCCCCACAATCAATCCCCACCCTTTTCACTCACGGGCGAGGAATGCCGTTCGAGTCCCCGGGATCCGGCCCACTGCTCGAGCCACCACCGAGCAGCAGCAGCAGCAGCAGCGGCCGGACCCGAGCAGTGGGAGAGCGCAGCATCCCCTCCTCCGCCCGCGACATATGCAATGCCAACTATGTCAGCCAGCAGTACCCCACTTTTGATGGGCACACACTGAGAGGAGAGAGCGGCAAGCTTAGGAAGCTGAAAGAGCAAAACGAGGTATGTAGCCAGGTGACCGGATAGTTCAAACCTGTGTTCTGAGTTTTACAAGCAAATTTGTGGACTCGGTGTTGGGCAGTTCTATAATCCTCCAGCTGATAATATGGACCCTAAGCTCAAGTCCTGTAGAATAAAGGCCCCTTTACACACTGCAACATCGCAAACGACATCGCTGTAACGTCACCGGTTTTGTGACGTAATAGCGACCTCCCCAGCGACATTGCAGTGTGTGAAACAGATCAGCGACCTGGCCCCTGCTGTGAAGTTGTTGATCACTACACATCTCTCAGGACCATTGTTTGATCCTTTGTTTCCCGCTGTGCAGCATGATCGCTAGAAAGTCTCAGTGTGTAAAGGGGCCTTTACAGCGACTTCGTTAGCGACTTCCCTTTCAAAAAGCTGCTTTACAACGTCCCCAATGACTAGCTAGGTCGTTCTGCAGGTCCATATCGCTGTTGCGTCGTTTTCCAGGTTTGCCTGTTTGACAGCTCACCAGCGACTCACCAGAGACTTTCCAGCGATCCCGGCCAGGTTGGGATCGCTGGTGGGATCGCTAGAAAGTCTCAGTGTGTAAAGGGGCCTTAACACACGGTGACAGAAGCAATCCCTTTTATATCTCTCAGCTTCCATTTTAGGGCACTTTGGTCAACAGGATTGGTAAAAAAACAATCATGGCTATTCCCTTATTGTTCTCTGATTCAATTAGGCTGCATAATTGGCCTCTAAATACAGACATTCCACAAATTAACATAGAGATAGAGACACTGAAGAGTTAATGGATAATGTCTCTTGATTTAATCAACAAAGGATATACGTCTGCCATAATTAAGAATTTGTCAGCTGTTTCTCATTGACTCCGAGTCAGCCCAATGACCATGAAAAAAAAAGGAAAATAAACATCCTGCAAGACCCAACTTCTCCCAATGAGCCAGGAACAAGAATAATGTATTAATATTCATTCATTTTTGCAGCATGATGGAGCCTATATAATAATGCAAAAGTGGCTCAGTGAACAAAACATTGAAATTTTAGGTCCATGACAAGGAAGGTCCCCAAATCTCAATCCCATTGACAACCTGTGGTTAATCTTCAAAAAGCAAAACAAAAACACAGAAATTATAAGTTTTAAGCACTGAATAGAAAAGATTGTGTTGTTATCAGTCAGGATTTGTCCCAGAAGCTGATATCCAGCTGCCAGGCTGAACGGCAGAAGTCTTAAAAAATAAGAGTCAACACTTTAAATGTTAAGTCTTCACACAAACTATGATGCTGAATTACTATTCACAGAAAAATCATAAGGCAGTGGAGTCAAGACTAGAGGTCCGAAGTCGGATATTAAGAGAGCTCGTCATATACAGAGGGATAAGACAAGGGAGAAACCAGGTCACAATCCAAAGCCTTAATGTCAGGAAGATAGCGCATCAAGACAAAGAGGTTAGGCAAAATGTATAGTCATAGGGAAGGTCCAAGGTCTGGCAGTAAAATATAAAAAAATTATTTAGAATTCCTCCTGGAGTCTTCAATTGGCTATACCTTAGCCCTATCCTTAAACTTAATTAACTCTAATTCTAACCCTATCCTTAACCCCAATCAATCCCAGCCCTAACCCTAGAAAATGTGTAAAAACGTAAAAACATCCCTAGTAATGAGAAAAATAGTATTGCGCAGTACATATGATTTGATATATTTTCATTCATGGTAGCACAAGACCCACTACTTAATAAATTGAATAAAATGATAACTGTGTTAATAAATGACACATAATAAATGGATTGAATCAATTTTCCCCACTAATTAACATCATGACAATTAAAGTCCAAAAGATTGATATAGAGAGGGGAGTGGGTGTCTTCTCTCTTGACACTTAGCTGATCCCAGACCTTGGCTTTAAAGGGAAATTCTTAAGTGAAAAAATGCTATTAACCTGTAGATATGGGGGTAATCTGCAGGTTGATAGCATTATGAACCTGTCCAGCATCTGCACATTGAACCCCCCAGAGGAATTGAACATTAATATTCAAGGTTCAGTCGCGGGCACAGCACCGACACTGGATCAGCACTGCTCTGTGTATATAGATTGGCAGCTGTGACAACGCCCTCCACACTGACTGACAGCTGATTATAATGATGCGTGGCTGTCAGTCACTGCGGGGGCCTGGTTCAAGACGCTGCTTTCCATAGACAGAGCGGTGACTGAACCCGTGCCCGACGCCACCTGTTTGACTAAAACTTGAACACTGCTGGGAGGATTCAAGTTAAGTTCCTCCTGGCAGCGGGGATCAATGTGCAGGCACCGGGCAGGTTCAGAATGCTATTAACCTGCAGATTAACCCAATATCTGCAGGTTAATAGCATTTTTTCCACGTGACAGGTTCTCTTTAAATAGATCCTTTCTTCCTGAACTTTTTCAGATTGTCCAATAAAGATGCAAGAAAAAGCTTGTGGATGGATGGCTGTAACCGGTTATAATCTGTTATAATCAAAACATCTGGAAAACAAGAGTTTGACCTTTGCCATAGTACAAACTGACAGTTAAACAGCAAATATGGAAAGGAGCAGGAGAAATAAAGAAGCCGGAGGAGAAAAAGGAAGAGATTTAAAAGTACCAGACAAATTACCATGGGGTCTGTGCCACCATATGTCCCCCATACAGTTGTGCCACCATATGTCCCCCATACAGTTGTGCCACCATATGTCCCCCATACAGTTGTGCCACCATATGTCCCCCATACAGTTGTGCCACCATATGTCCCCCATACAGTTGTGCCAACATATGTCCCCCATACTGTTAGTATAGAGGGCCCCGTCATTATCTGCTGATACAATTCATACAATCATCGCTTTCATTTTTTTTTCTACTCTCTTACATTATTTCTCCATCCTCCTCTTCTGTTTCGTCCTCTTCACTACAAGATATAATAGCATGGCATATATAGAATTATATGGATATTTTTCTTTATATCGAATGCAACCATGATTCTTCATTGTGCTCACAAGAGTAGACGTCTGATCATTGGCAGATTAATAGGAGGGCAATATGGCTACTGCTCAGGGCCTGAGGCTGCGATGGGGCTCATGGCCAGATTTCCCTCATTATAATGCTTTGTGCGCCACCATTGCCATTGCACATCCCTGGACAGAGAGCTTTCCTGGAGCTGTGCTGCCAGGAATACAGAATGACAGCGCGGCTCCAATCGCCTGTTCTGTGATGTGTCAGTGTAATGATGTCATTAGCCAATGCAATGATTTTAACATGCCATCATGTGTGTTTGCGCACTTGACACAAGAAGCAGTAAAGCGCTGGGGACCGGAGCAGTGCGTTGGGGGAATGGTATCGAAGTATGTTTTCTTATATACAGTATATATGTGTATAGGATGTCTGCATGTACTGTATATAGGAGGCTATGTGAGGGCATATGTTGTATATACGACGGCTATGTTAGGGCTCATACTGTATATAGGGAGATATGTCGGTGCTCACACTGTAAATAGGAGGCTATATTGGGGTTCATGCTGTATATAGGAGGTGCTTTTGTGAAGCCCCACAGGTGTTGTGTCGGTGCATTACCTTCAGGGTCTCCACTTGGCTGGATCTGGTCACAGGTAGGAGATCTTCTTCTTGTCGTGACGCCACTCTCAGATTTGCGGTCAGTGGGGACCGCCACTGCAGGTTAAGGGATGCCTGGGGCTGATGGTGGGTGCAGCCAGTTGTAGTAGCCTCCTGAGAGTGAGGCAAGCCCCAGGGCCCTGTGTAGATGTGTAGAACTACAAGGCGCAGAATGACTCAACACAGGCAGGATGTCTTTCAGGGTTTTTACTCACTTCAGGTGGCAGGGTGAGTAACCCGGGCATAGCTGGGATGAACCAGGCGGGAACCAGGTGTCCTTCAGGCTGACTTGTGAGGGTGACTACTAACTCGCCTTCCTTAGCCCTTGGTGGTTTGGGGTAACCCCGACTTTGAGTCCCTATGGGGGTCACCCAGGGAAGATGCTGCAGCCTCTCTCCCCTTCGTTCGCCGTGTGCTTGTCGCCTGGGCCAGATCACTCCAGCTTCTTGCCTCCTGTGAGCTATGGGCCCTAACTGTGGCTACGTGGCTGCGGCTTTTTGTGGTGTTGTGGCGTGGGCTTTGAGAGCCCCACACCGGCAGGTTTAGCAAAAGAAAGCTGGATCTATCTCCGCTTCGGGATCTGCCGCCCGTTTGGGCCTGGTGCTCTCTAGCAGTCTCCTTACTTCCCACTCCGTGCTCTCTCTTTAGCTGAAGATGGATTTCGGGTAGCCCTCCTAGTTGACCGTTCTCCCCCGTCAGTAGCCACTGCGCGGGCGCTGTTAGACAGCAACAGCCCCACAGGTCTGCTCCTCACTGAGCCCTATGGAGTTCTGCCCTAACTGACTCACTGCCCCTCCTCTCCTGTTCTTGCCTACGCCACCTAGCAACCAGACTCTCTTACCACACCCCTTGAGAGGAGATGGAGGCTTTTGGCCCCCTCCACTATTCCAGTGAAGGTCAAGGCTTTTCCCCCTCCTGGGATCCCCAGGGGTCCTCTCATGGGTACATGTGAGAGAGCTGATTACTATGCGCCTGTGTTCCACACCCCGGTCAGCCTTCTGGATTACCTGTATTGTACTGTCCCCAGCATGGGTGCAGTACTCAGTGGTGCCTGACCAGGTCAGGGGCGCCACATTCCCCCTTAGTTATCACCAGCACGTCCTCGGGCTGCAAGACAACATTTTAAAATGCATAAAACATTAAAACATGTAAAACATTTTTAAAAGCACCAGGTACCATACATCACCACCCTCCACCCACAAGTCCGTTAACCCACCCAAAACCCTTTCACGTTGGCCGCGACTTCAGCCACTTCTGGCAGGATGTAGAGGCGGCTTTCATGGTCTGGTGGTCTTCAGGGTATACCTGGCCTGGTGGATCCGCGCCTTCAGCCTCTTCTGGCAGGATGCAGAGGCGGCCTCCACAGTTGGTGCTGACCAGGTACCCTCTTTGTGGTGGAGAGCCAGGCCCCATAAACAGGCATGCTCTCTGGTCGCAGGTGAGCCAAGGCCCTATATACGGACGGGCTCCTCCTGGTTGCAGACGAGCCAAGCCCCTAAACAGGCTGACTCTGGTGGTGGTGGTGCCCTCTGGTGTAACTATTTACACTGCGAGAGTTTGTGGCTATAGCCAGTTCATAGCCTTAAGGTTTATTTCTCACAATAGTTTATGTGGGCACATACTTGAACTTTAAAACGTTGCAAAACAAACTTTTCAAAACTTTAACTTTCTAACTGCTGAACTTCTTACTTTCCTTTACTCCTCCATACCAGGGCTTTGGCCTGTTGGGCTGCGGCACCTGCTGCTTTCTTGCTCTTTGTAGTCGTCTGAGGTAGTCTCATCTGTAGGTTCCTTGTCTTTTCTTTCTTGATCTTCATCTGTTTCCTTTGCTGCATCTGTTTCTTTATCTCTGTCTTTTCTTTCTTCTTTGGGACATGGTGCTACATCTAAGGCATACCATCCTCTTTCTCCTTGGTGCATGGTGAACTGCACTGTGTCTCCCATCTTTAAGTTTCTGCCAGGGTGTCCTCTGGGCAAGTGGGCTCTCACATCCCTCCTATTAACGAAAATGCCCTCTTTCATACCTGGTGCCACAATAAAGCCGTATCCGCTTTTCAAGTTAAAGTCCTCCACAACTCCTCTGCAAAGGGGTCCTCTGACCTGGGCTTTGGCTCTTCTCAGGAACCTTTTCTCCTGTAGGTCTCTGGCTGTGACTTCTCTCTGCTCTGGGGATGGCGGTGCAGGGGACAGCGTTGTTCTGTTGCGACGCCTTGTCTTGCGGGCTGGGTTCTGCTGGGCTGTTACCTCAATGCCTGCAGGGCCCCAGGTGAGGTTTCTGGGCTGGTCTTCATCAGCAGACGGTGTCAAGTCCTCCTCATCCCAACGGGAATAGGGTAACATCTCCGGCTCTGAGTATTGCTCCACTGCCGGTGGCTCCGGAGTCAGCTCCTCAGTTTCCTGGCCTCCTCTCCCCCTTAGTTCTTCTTGGCACTCCTTTGGTGGCAGTGCTGGGGATGGGCTTTCTTCAGCAGGCTCAGGCAGGGGACTCTTTGGCGTGGTTGCTGCAGGGGTTGCTGGAATCCTCTTGGGGGTGTGCGGAGGGAGCATGTATCTGTCCACCATCTCCTGTGGGAACTTGGCCTCCAGGTCAGCCTTCAGCTGCCAGTATGCGGAGTCTTCACCTATCAGGGATTTCCTAGTAGGGACTTCCTCAGACCGGGGAGCGGTATCTGCTCTGGCCTTGCAGGCCGGG
The DNA here is from genome assembly GCF_048569485.1 of Anomaloglossus baeobatrachus. NCBI lineage: Eukaryota > Metazoa > Chordata > Amphibia > Anura > Aromobatidae > Anomaloglossus > Anomaloglossus baeobatrachus. The sequence goes on along the minus strand of NC_134355.1, from coordinate 569,045,310 downwards.
GAAAATGATGAGGCAATCTTTCCTTGGCGGGCCGCGCCCGGCATGGCGGCGGCCTGGTCTTGGCGGGCCGCGCCTGGCATGGCGGCGGCCTGGATCAGCGTCGCTGTTGCAGGGGGCTCTGTGCAGGCTGGGCTGGACGTCGCTGCAGCAGTCTGGGCTTGGCGGGCCGCACCTGGCGGGGCTGCGGCCTGGTTCAGCACCTCACTTGCGGCGCGGACGAGCGTTGCTGCGGCGGTGGGGTCTTGGCGGGCCGGGCCTAGCAGGGCGGCGGCCTGGGTCAGCGTTACGCCTGCGGCGCGGATGAGGGTCGCGGTGGCAGCCGGTTCTTTGCGGGCCGAGCAGGGCATCGCTGCGGCGGGCTGGGCTTGGCGGGCCGCACCTGGCATGGCTGCGGCCTGGCTCAGCGTCGCCACACCGGGCGCCTCTTCAGGGACCGCGGGCGTGGCAGCAGGGGTCGGGGCATCCGGGCCGGCAGGGGCAACACTGGACTCACCCATCGGTAGCAGCATCGGGGTCTGAGTCGTCACCGCCCGGTCTGGCACTCGGTGCGCGGCTCTCTCCTCGTAGGCCCGAACCGCCGCGGTCATCCATAGAAACTCCTCGCGTCCCTCTCTGATCAGCCTTCCGACCCTGGCTTCCAGTTGATCGCAGAACTCGGCGAGCTCCCGACACCACCAGGCAGCGGAGCCTGGCTCTGGGTCTCTGCACTCAGACGCCATTTTCTCTAGCAAGCTGCTGGCTTCTCTCCTGCTCCGCCGTCTCTGGACGCCTCCGCTCTCTTCACAAGCGAGGTCAGAACTCTGCAGGGGATCTCTGGGTAGCCACACCTCTTCGTGGGCGGTAACTTCTTCCAGCGCGGGCTGCTGTTGTTTTTCAGCGCGCTTTTCATGGTGGCAATATGGCGGCGCTTCCAATTTTTCAAGCGGACCGCCCAGGCACATGGTCACCTGTCTGAACAGGTCTAGTCCTTATCCTGTTCGTGACGCCAGATGTGAAGCCCCACAGGTGTTGTGTCGGTGCATTACCTTCAGGGACTCCACTTGGCTGGATCTGGTCACAGGTAGGAGATCTTCTTCTTGTCGTGACGCCACTCTCAGATTTGCGGTCAGTGGGGACCGCCACTGCAGGTTAAGGGATGCCTGGGGCTGATGGTGGGTGCAGCCAGTTGTAGTAGCCTCCTGAGAGTGAGGCAAGCCCCAGGGCCCTGTGTAGATGTGTAGAACTACAAGGCGCAGAATGACTCAACACAGGCAGGATGTCTTTCAGGGTTTTTACTCACTTCAGGTGGCAGGGTGAGTAACCCGGGCATAGCTGGGATGAACCAGGCGGGAACCAGGTGTCCTTCAGGCTGACTTGTGAGGGTGACTACTAACTCGCCTTCCTTAGCCCTTGGTGGTTTGGGGTAACCCCGACTTTGAGTCCCTATGGGGGTCACCCAGGGAAGATGCTGCAGCCTCTCTCCCCTTCGTTCGCCGTGTGCTTGTCGCCTGGGCCAGATCACTCCAGCTTCTTGCCTCCTGTGAGCTATGGGCCCTAACTGTGGCTACGTGGCTGCGGCTTTTTGTGGTGTTGTGGCGTGGGCTTTGAGAGCCCCACACCGGCAGGTTTAGCAAAAGAAAGCTGGATCTATCTCCGCTTCGGGATCTGCCGCCCGTTTGGGCCTGGTGCTCTCTAGCAGTCTCCTTACTTCCCACTCCGTGCTCTCTCTTTAGCTGAAGATGGATTTCGGGTAGCCCTCCTAGTTGACCGTTCTCCCCCGTCAGTAGCCACTGCGCGGGCGCTGTTAGACAGCAACAGCCCCACAGGTCTGCTCCTCACTGAGCCCTATGGAGTTCTGCCCTAACTGACTCACTGCCCCTCCTCTCCTGTTCTTGCCTACGCCACCTAGCAACCAGACTCTCTTACCACACCCCTTGAGAGGAGATGGAGGCTTTTGGCCCCCTCCACTATTCCAGTGAAGGTCAAGGCTTTTCCCCCTCCTGGGATCCCCAGGGGTCCTCTCAAGGGTACATGTGTGAGAGCTGATTACTATGCGCCTGTGTTCCACACCCCGGTCAGCCTTCTGGATTACCTGTATTGTACTGTCCCCAGCATGGGTGCAGTACTCAGTGGTGCCTGACCAGGTCAGGGGCGCCACACTTTCGCCCGCTGGCCTGGCTTCTTTAGTAAGACCCCACAGAGCAGGGCTCATCCCACTGAATGCCCATGCTTCCGTACTCCTGGGTAGAAGACAATACAGGGTGAAGGTACCACACTCCGATAATAATAATAATAACAATATTTATTCATTTATATAGCGCTATTAATTCCATAGCGCTTTACATACATCAGCTACACTGTCCCCATTGGGGCTCATAAGCTAAGGTCCCTATCTGTATTTCTTTGTAGTAAGACTTTATTGGGTCACGAACAGTCAGCAGCATATAGTATATTCCCAGCAAAAACATACATGGTACAAGTGGCTCATACTCTATATAAGGAGCTATGTGGGGGCTCATGCTGTATATAAGCGGCTATGTGAGGGCTCACAATGAAATTTAGGAGGCTATATGGGGGCTCACACTGTATATAGGAGGCTATGTGGAGGCTCTCTCTATATATAGGAGGCTATGTGGGTGTTCACAGTATATAGGAGGCTATGTGGAGGCTCACACTGTATACAAGAGGTTATCTGAGGTCTCATGCTGTATATAGGGGGGCTATATGGCTTCTCACACTGTATATAGGAGGCTATGTGGGGGGGTCACACTGTGATATAGGAGACTATGTGATGACTCATGTTGTATATAAGAGGCTCTATGTCAGCTCACACTGTATATAGGTGGCTGTGTGAGGGCTCATTCTGTATATAGGGAGGCTATGTGGGTACTTACACTGTACAAAGGGGCTATGTGGGGGTCTCATGCTGCATAAAAAGAGTGTGGTGTGTTGGCTCATACTGTATATACTGTGGGTTTATACAGTATATAGAGTGGTGTCAGCATACTTGATTGTGCTCAATATTAAGTGATAAAATTAATATTAATATAAAATAATAATTATAATTAATATTTTAATATTATTATTGGGAAGAATTAAGTTCAGCATATTGGTTCAGTCGCAGTCTCTCATGTGGTCCTTTGGGAAAATTAATTCCTCCCCGCTCTAATATATATATATAGCACTATGTTATGTATAGCGCTATACATAAGGGAAAAAACCTGTCTCTCCCATCTAGAGATGTGCACCACAGCACCTTTGCGTTCATCACGTGACCTATCACAGGATCTATCAAAGGGGATTCTGTGACCTGTCAAGTGATACATTGGGGGCTCGGGGGTCCACACCTTCTAAAGTGCCCAGCCCCATGTCTACTTTTAATCCGCCATAAAGTAAAACTGTCATTAACCCTTTACACCAGGCCTGAATAAGCCTGAAGGCCTGGCCATTGTTTTCCCCATGTTACGGGGGGCTGTCTGATAATAACCGAAAGGAGTATCAGACAGTCAGGGTCCACCGTGCAAAGACTTTGCTGCAGACTATGGCAGAGTGCAATACCTCTGTTAACTCACAGAAGGATATAATAGGTAAGTAAAGCAATTCCTCCCTTACTTGGAGGGTGTGTGGAATGATCTCTGTTAATAATCACAGAGACAAAGGCAATGTGTGCGAAATGGCACCTACCTAGGTCCGCTCTTCTAGTGGTGCAAAAGAGACGAACAGCAGCGTAAGCCGCACAAAGCTCCTACCTGCGTTCGCTCCACTAGTGTGCGAGGACACGAACCACTAGATATGGCACCTGCCTAGGTCCGCTCTTCTAGTGGTGCAAAAGAGACGAACAGCAGCGTAAGCCGCACAAAGCTCCTACCTCTGTTCGCTCCCCTAGTGTGCGAGGATACGAACAACTGCCAGACGCAGTATAAGGAACGTTACCCTAGCGGCAACGTCCACCTACGAGTAGAATCACAAGGCCCAGCCAGACCATGTGCCTCAGGCACCTGCCTATGTCCGCTCCCCTAAGAGGTAAGGATACGGACAGCAGCCGAAGCTGTAAGGTATAAGAACGCTACCCTGCCGGTAGCGCTCACCTAGCATAGACAGAGGAATGCCTAGAGGAACGCGCACAGAGCGTCTACTCATATGCATGAACCAAGAGGACTGAGCACCATGCGGCGTGTGTCAGGGTCTTATATAGACTCTGTGCCTCATCCAAGATGGAGGACACCAGAGCCAATCCGCTGCCAGAACGACAGGAGTGACGTCATGCTGGCCTATCACCGAGCAAGACGTCACAAGCACATGACCAGCGACCAATCGGCATAGAAGGTGTCAGAGACATGTGACCTCGTGTCAGCGATGATGTCACCCGCACATGTGCAATGGCTCCAAGATTGGACTTAGTCTCCGGCACTCGCACATGTGCAGTAGCAAGAAATCTGGACTTAGTCTCCAGCGCTCGCACATGTGCAGTAGCAAGAAATCTGGACATAGTCTCCAGTGCTCGCAGCAACCGTAACAGTACCTCCCCCTCAAGGGCCCCCCTCCCGGCGATGCAGGTAATCGGCAACTAAGTCGGGAGCATGGACAGCCTCCTCAGGCTCCCAAGAGCGATGTTCCGGGCCATAGCCCTCCCAATCTATCAAGAAGAACCTGCGCCCTCTAACCATCTTAGAACCAACTATGGCTCGTACCTCATAGCTAGAGCGAGAGGAATCAGAGGCAGGAGAGTGCACTTCACGAGCGTGAGGTAAAATAGCCGGCTTTAGCAGTGAGACATGGAATTTGTCATGAATCCTAAGATGGACAGGTAACTTCAATTGATAGACTACAGGATTTACCTGTCGAAGAACCTCATAAGGACCCAGGAAGCGAGGAGCAAATTTGACAGAGCTCACTCTAAGTCTCACGTGTTTTGCAGAGAGCCACACAAAGTCCCCTGGAGAAAAGACAGGAGCCGGGCGACGAAACCGATCGGACACCGTCTTCATACGGTCCTTAGCTGCTTGGATCGACTCTTGAGTCCGATCCCAAACCTCTCTGGCATTAGTTGCCCAGTCGGCCACAAGAGGAGGAGGTGCAGCAGCGGGAAACGGTACCGGTACCCTAGGGTGTTGCCCATTATTGAGTACGAACGGTGTCTGCCCAGTGGCCTCAGCCAGCGAATTGTTAAGGGCAAATTCTGCCCAGGGTAGGAGGGAGGACCAGTTATCGTGGTTCTCAGCAACAAAGTGTCGAAGGTATATAATCATAGATTGATTGGTACGTTCAACCAAACCATTAGTCTCCGGATGGTATGCCGAAGAGAGATTCAACTCAATTTGCAGAAGGCTACAAAGATCTCGCCAGAAACGGGAAGTAAATTGCGGGCCTCTATCACAAATGATACGATCTGGCATCCCGTGAAGCCTAAAGACATGCTTGAGGAATAGTTTGGCTAGTACCCTGGAAGATGGGATTCTCGATAACGGTACGAGATGAACCATCCGGGAGAAATGGTCCGTAATGACCCACACAAATCTATGTCCCTGTGAACATGGAAGATCACCCACAAAGTCCATGCCTACCACCTCCCATGGTCTATCTGGCACTGGTAAAGGATGCAAGAGCCCAGCCGGTCTCTGTCGTAATGGACGGTTGCGAGCACACGAGTAGCAGGAACCGACATATCTCTTGACGTGGCTGGCTAAGTGTGGCCATCAATACCACCTCTCCAGTAACTCTCGTGTCCGCCTAATACCAAAATGCCCACCCACCTTTGAGGTGTGGGCCCATGACAGTATATCATTCTGTCGATCAGGCGGAACAAAGGTCTTGCCCGGTGGGATTTGGTCTAACGTCACAGGAGAGAGCGTATGAAAAACCCTGGAGGGAAGGATAAGACGAGGTTCGTCAATCTCTTCCTGGGTAGAAAGCATAGAGCGAGACAGGGCGTCTGCCTTGTTATTCTTACTCCCAGACAGATAGTTGATGGAGAAGTGAAAGCGGGAGAAAAACAAGGACCAGCGGGCTTGGCGAGGATTCAGACGCTGAGCGGTTTGTAAGTACGTCAGATTCTTATGGTCTGTATAGACCTGGAAAGGATGTTTCGCTCCTTCCAGCAAGTGACGCCACTCCTCCAAGGCTAATCTCAAGGCGAGCAGTTCCCTATCCCCAATGGTATAGTTTCTCTCTGCCGGTGAAAAGGTTTTAGCAAAGAAGAAACACGGCCTTTTTCTACCTGCACCGTTCTTTTGATACAAGACCGCACCAGCACCCACTGAAGAGGCATCAACCTCTAAGAGGAAGGGCTTATTCTCATCGGGTCTTTGAAGAACGGGAGCAGTTGAAAAGTGTCTTTTTACTGCCTCAAAAGCCTGAGATGTCTCAGTAGACCAGGCTTTGGGATTAGCACCTTTCTTAGTCAAGGCCACCAAAGGGGCCACCAAAGTAGAAAAATGGGGTATGAACTGCCTGTAATAATTTATGAATCCTAAGAAGCGTTGCACCGCCTTCAAGGAATGAGGTTCGGACCATTGCAGGACAGCAGAGAGCTTCGCAGGATCCATAGCCAGACCCTCTTGTGAGATAATGTAACCCAAAAAAGGCAATGAGGACTGCTCGAATACACATTTCTCGAGTTTAGCAAACAATGAGTGCTCCCTTAAACGAGAAAGGACACGAACGACATCCTGACGATGAGTCTCCAGATCAGGAGAAAAAATCAGGATGTCGTCCAGATACACCACTACTGAGGATAACAGTAAATCCCTGAACACATCGTTTACGAAGTCCTGAAATACTGCGGGTGCATTACATAACCCAAAAGGCATGACGAGGTATTCATAGTGACCGTCTCGGGTGTTAAAAGCGGTCTTCCATTCGTCACCCTTTCGAATTCGTACCAAGTTATACGCACCCCGCAGATCCAACTTCGTAAAAACTTGAGCTCCTCTCAGTCTGTCAAAGAGCTCCGAAATTAAAGGTAATGGGTATTTGTTCTTTATTGTGATTGCGTTGAGACCCCTGTAATCTATGCAGGGACGCAAATCACCCTCTTTCTTCCGAACAAAGAAAAACCCAGCTCCCGCGGGAGAGACAGACTTACGAATGAACCCCTTCTCTAAACTCTCTCTTATATAGGTCGACATGGCCTCCGACTCAGGTATCGACAGGGGGTAAACCCTGCCTTTAGGTGGAACCGAACCTGGGATAAGGTCTATGGCACAGTCATACGGCCTATGGGGTGGAAGAACCTCAGCACCCTGTTTGGAGAACACGTCAGCGAAATCCAAATAGGGTGTAGGTATGGGAGAGAGATCAGTTGATGCAACCGCAACGACCTTAGGTGGTAAGGGAAGACATCGGGACTGACATTTCGAACCCCAACTAATAATGCTGTCAGACTCCCAGTCAATGTGAGGAGCATGAGTCCGAAGCCATGGAAGACCCAGAAGGACGTCGTCTATACCCTCAGGCAAAACAAGAAAAGAAATCTCCTCTATGTGACCCTGAGACAGGGAAAGGCGCAAGGGAACTGTCCTCAATGTAATGGAGTCAGACAACATAGTTCCATTAACAACACGGACAGGAATAGGCGCCTCTAACATGATAGAGGGAATATTGTGTCCCTTTACAAATCCTGAGGACACAAAAATCCCGTCAGCTCCGGAATCCACAAAAGCCATAATAGGCCATGTATTCTCAGATAACGAGAGCTGACCTGGGATACAACACTTAGAGGGTGCAGAAGACGTCTCTAGTAACCCCCCTCTAATGGTTACTAGGCCAGGGAGTTTCCCTGACGACTAGGACACTTGTTGGCATAGTGCCCAGCCTGACGACATACGTAACATATAGGAGGACCAGACTTGCGTAGTCTGGAGAACGTATGACCTAACTCCATAGGAGTGGGAGATGTTTCAGATGCTGAGGAAGATGGTAGTGGACCCTCAACAACTGGAATAGCCCGATGCTTAGGGCGTGAGGAAGAGACCTCGAGTCTACGTTCCTTATGGCGTACATCGATCCTCGTTGCTACTGTGATCAAGTCCTCCAGAGAAGCAGGGACCTCACGAGTAGCAAGGGCATCCTTGACATAGCCTGCCAACCCTCTCCAGAAGACAGGAATCAACACCTTCTCTGGCCAATCTAGTTCTGCCACCAGAGTTCTAAAAGCAATGGCATAAGAACTAGTGGATAACGAACCCTGAGATAGATCTAACAGTCTCAGGGCCGCATCATGGGTAACCTGCGGACCCATGAATACCGCCTTAAGAGCATCAAGAAAGTCTTGATGTCTCAGAGTAACCACATCAGAGCGCTCCCATAGGGGAGTCGCCCATTCTAAGGCTTTGTCCTGAAGTAAAGAGATGATAAAGCCTACTCTGGACCTCTCCGTAGAGAAGCGAGAAGAGTTGACCTCTAGGTGTATCTGACACTGACTAATGAAACCACGACATGATCTGGCATCGCCAGAATATCTGTTTGGCAGAGCAAGTCGAGGATCATGTGCAGATGTCACCATGGTCTGAGGTTTATCCTCTATACTCTTGAGCCGTGACTCAAGTACTTGTATGTAACGGTGTAACTGCTGATATTCTGCCATAACTGCCAGACCCTTGGCTCAGTCCTAATGTTACGGGGGGCTGTCTGATAATAACCGAAAGGAGTATCAGACAGTCAGGGTCCACCGTGCAAAGACTTTGCTGCAGACTATGGCAGAGTGCAATACCTCTGTTAACTCACAGAAGGATATAATAAGTAAGTAAAGCAATTCCTCCCTTACTTGGAGGGTGTGTGGAATGATCTCTGTTAATAATCACAGAGACAAAGGCAATGTGTGAGAAATGGCACCTACCTAGGTCCGCTCTTCTAGTGGTGCAAAAGAGACGAACAGCAGCGTAAGCCGCACAAAGCTCCTACCTGCGTTCGCTCCACTAGTGTGCGAGGACACGAACCACTAGATATGGCACCTGCCTAGGTCCGCTCTTCTAGTGGTGCAAAAGAGACGAACAGCAGCGTAAGCCGCACAAAGCTCCTACCTCTGTTCGCTCCCCTAGTGTGCGAGGATACGAACAACTGCCAGACGCAGTATAAGGAACGTTACCCTAGCGGCAACGTCCACCTACGAGTAGAATCACAAGGCCCAGCCAGACCATGTGCCTCAGGCACCTGCCTATGTCCGCTCCCCTAAGAGGTAAGGATACGGACAGCAGCCGAAGCTGTAAGGTATAAGAACGCTACCCTGCCGGTAGCGCTCACCTAGCATAGACAGAGGAATGCCTAGAGGAACGCGCACAGAGCGTCTACTCATATGCATGAACCAAGAGGACTGAGCACCATGCGGCGTGTGTCAGGGTCTTATATAGACTCTGTGCCTCATCCAAGATGGAGGACACCAGAGCCAATCCGCTGCCAGAACGACAGGAGTGACGTCATGCTGGCCTATCACCGAGCAAGACGTCACAAGCACATGACCAGCGACCAATCGGCATAGAAGGTGTCAGAGACATGTGACCTCGTGTCAGCGATGATGTCACCCGCACATGTGCAATGGCTCCAAGATTGGACTTAGTCTCCGGCGCTCGCACATGTGCAGTAGCAAGAAATCTGGACTTAGTCTCCAGCGCTCGCACATGTGCAGTAGCAAGAAATCTGGACTTAGTCTCCAGCGCTCGCACATGTGCTGTAGCAAGAAATCTGGACTTAGTCTCCAGCGCTCGCACATGTGCAGTAGCAAGAAATCTGGACATAGTCTCCAGTGCTCGCAGCAACCATAACACCCCACTTTTTCCTCTCTTTCAAGCAGTCATATATATTCGTATTTATTTTCTTAGCCTTAATAAACTATATTATGTGGGACAAACTACCATTTGTTTAGTGCTTTTGTGACAATAATATATATATATATATATATATATATATATATATATATATATATATATATATATATATATAAAAACAATTTTCTGACTAGTTTTTGGGTTCTTTTTTTTAAAATTGAATTTTTACCCCAAATAACCTGTTGAATGAATTCTCCAGGTTATTACGGTCATGAGGATTCCTAATATGTGTAGGGGTTTTCTTTTTTAGTCAGATCCGTCTCATTCTTTACACTTACAGTATGGCCCCCAGCTCCGGCCACTTGGAATCTTCAAATCTGTTTGATCTATAAAATAAAGATCCAGTTACAATGATTCACAAATGTAAAGAATACAGTCTGGGACAAAAGTTTTGAGACTGACACAAATTTTGGTAGTCACATAGTTTTGCTGCTCTAGTCTTGTTAGGCCTTAAGTCAGATGTTTCTATGGTTACTGAAGCACAATTATAAGTATTTTATAAGTGTTTAGACTGTTATTAACAAAAACATCAAGATTATGGAAAGACTCAATTTATACGCTGTTGACCCTTATTTTTACAGACTCCTGCAGTTTTCACTGGCCGCTGGATATCAACCTCTGGCCAAATCCTGAGTGAACAATTTGCCAGGAGCAATTTTGTGATATATATTGACTTTTGCAGCATGATGGAGACCATGTCACAGGACAAAAGTGATAACTAAGTGGCTTGGTGAATAAATAATAAGGAAAGTCCCTAAATTTCAATCCCATTGAGAGCCTGTGGTTAATTTTGAAAAAGAAAGCGAAGAAACAAAAATACAGAAATTATGATAAGTTTCAACCATTGAATAGACAAGATTGTGTAGTCATCAGTCAGGATTTGTCCCAGAAGCTGATATATAGCTGCCAGGCTGAACGGCAGAAGTCTTAAAAAATAAGGGACAGCACTTTAAATATTGAGTCTTTACACCAACTGTGATCCTGAGTCACTATTCAAAGACAAACTGTGAGGCTGGGGAGTCAAGAGGTCGGAGGTCAGATACCAAGAGAGCTCGTCATATACAGAGGGAAAAGACAAAGGAGAAACCAGGTCACAATCCAAAGTCATAATGTCAGGAAGATAGCGCATCAAGACAAAGAGGTTAGGCAAAATGAATAGTCAAAGGCAAGGTCCAAGGACTGGCAGTAAAATATCAGAAAACCAAAGCACTAGTAACCAGGCACACACACCACTGAGCTAAGGCTATGACTGGCAATAGTCAACCACAGTGAAACAGCTAAATAGCCAGGTAATCGCTCAGAATGGCAGACATTTGGAAGAAACTCAGCACACCCCTGCCCTGATTGGGCAAGTGCACTGTCACTCACAATACTGATGTACCGCCCCGGGGCTCGGCCGGCTGCCGAGCCGCTCGGATCCGTGCTCGTCGGTGGGTGGCTTGAGCTCCTCACGGACCCGGGGGTCACGTCGCTCTGAAAAGAGGGGTTTGGCGCTACATGTAGGGACTTCGGTGGGGAGGTCCACGGCCAGGGCCGCGGTTGTTTGTAGGGGATTTGAGTTTGTGACGCCACCCACGGGTTGTGGTGAATGGATGGACACCACCGCTGTCATTGACTAGGCTCCCGGGGACGGTGTTGCGCAGCTTGGTGTTGACCCCTCCGTGGGTAAGGGGATGATGGTCCTGGGGGCCCGAGGGAAGTTGCATTGGCGGGGGAACTGATGATGCTGGCGTGTTGGTGCGGTGCGGCGCGGTGTGCGGCCCGAAGGCACTGTTGTACTCACTATTACAAAAACGCTGGAGTCTCTGGTAAACCAAACGGGATGGTGAACGGTGCCCGCAGCCGGCTGCAGTTTTCCCCTTATTAGGTTGGTGGTTTCCGCCTTTCTCCTGCACCTTACTTATGTAGAAAATGTTGACTCCTATGCCTAAGCAACGGTAGTCCGCTCCCCGGCTTGGTATGTGCCGGGAGAGCCCTCTTTGCCCACAGAGGCTGGCCCCTCAGGTCTCTATGCCTGGGCGGTGGCTTTACCCTAATGGTTGGGCTGTTGTCTTCAGTCAGGTCTTAGGTGGGATAGGTCCTTAAGTCCAGTCCTCAATCAGTTGATTTGACTCAGCCCAGTTGGTTCTGGGCCTCGTACTGGGTCTGAATACCTCTCCTGGTGCTCCGGTTTCCAATCGGTTCCCCGGTTCAGTACCGGCGGGCCACCGCCCGTCCTCGGTCCCTACGGTTCCACCGGCTGTAATCCCAGATCCTGCAGGCGGCCACCACCGTTTGCCTCCTTGCCAGAGGTGACTGGGCTCCAACCCAGACACCTGGTGTAGACTATGGCAGACCTTGGCACAGGTCTGCCCTTGAACTTCACTTCACTCCACTTCACTGTCAAGACCAATCTCCACTGTTTTTCCCGCCTCCGGGCCTGTGAACTCCCCGGTGGGCGGAGCCAACTGCCTGGCTCCGCCCCTTGGTGTGAACATCAAACCCAAGGGTGGTGACAAGGCTTTGTAGTTTGGCTGCTGTCACCTTTTTAAGGGGGGGGGGGGCATGTGTGCATGGGACTACCCGTGACAACCTGGCTAGTCCAGGGCGTCACACTGACAGCTCAGCATGACTCAGCCACAGATAGGACAATGGAGCTGTCACTCACAATACTGACAGTTCAGCACCACCCAGCCATAGATAGGACAACGGAGCTGTCACTCACAATACTGACAGCTCAGCATGACTCAGCCATAGATAGGACAACGGAGCTGTCACTCACAATACTGACAGCTCAGCACCACCCAGCCATAAATAGGACAACGGAGCTGTCACTCACAATACTGACAGCTCAGCATGACTCAGCCACATATAGGACAACGGAGCTGTCACTCACAATACTGACAGTTCAGCACCACCCAGCCATAGATAGGACAAAGAAGCTGACACAATACTGACAGCTCAGCACCACCCAGCCACAGATAGGACAACGAAGCTGTCACTCACAATACTGACAGCTCAGCAGCACCCAGCCATAGATAGGACAACGGAGCTGTCATTCACAATACTGACAGCTCAGCATGACCCAGCCACAGATAGGACGGCGGAGCTGTCACTCACAATACTCACAGCTCAACACCACCCAGCCACGGATAGGACGGCGGAGCTGTCACTCACAATACTCACAGCTCAACACCACCCAGCCACGGATAGGACAATGAAGATGTCACTCACAATACTGACAGCTCAGCATGAACCAGCCACAGATAGGACGGCGGAGCTGTCACTCACAATAGTGACAGCTCATTTTGCCCAAGCCACAGATAGGACGGCCGAGTTGTCACTCACAATACTGACAGCTCAGCTCGACCCAGCCACAGATAGGACGGCGGAGCTGTCACTCACAATAGTGACAGCTCATTTTGCCCCAGCCACAGATAGGATGGTCAAGCTGTCACTCAAGAATGAGAGCTCTATACGCAACCTAAATCTGAGTCCAGGATAGAGTGAGTAGTGGAATCGATACATAAACTTGATGTATTTGTCAATAAAAGTCTGAAAACTTATGAAATTATTTTAATTGTACTTCAGCAACCATAGAAACAACTAACTAAAAATCTAAAAAAAAATCGTTTAAAAGAACTGAGAGTCCTCAGTGGATGATACCTTTTAAAGGTATGGTATGGTATGGCATGCCTGATGAAGAGACCTGAGCAGTATGGAAAGCTGTCATTTATTACCATCTTTTCAGGTAGTTTTTAAAAGGTACCAGCCACTGAAGATTCTCAGTTTTTGCAAACAATTTTTTTTCTATCTACTGGCTAACACAGTACAAAGATATATTACACCTGTCTAAAGATCGAAAAACACTGAAGCAGCAAAACTATATCAAAACCAAATTTACGTCACTTGCAAAACTTTTGGCCACAACTGTATATCATTTATAATATGTCACCAGGAATATTCTCCTGATATTATAGACTTATCTATTGTAAGACCAGAGAAATATGGGATATTCTAGATAAATACCTATGTGCTGGCCTGACATTGATAACAATATGCCGGAATCTACCGAAGAAATAGAGGAGACAATTAAATTATATTATACTCTATATATTATTGATATCATATTAATAGTGATATAATGTATAGAATTTTTTTTCTGTCATATTCTTTATATATATATATATACTATATAGAGAATGGATCTATAAAGCGAGGCATATATAATACTATAGAGTGGATCTATCATGTTAGGCACACATAATACTATATATAGAGTGGATCTGTGGCGCCCCTGAGGCTTCAGTCACCACAGAGGTACTGCACCTCATCCAGAGGTGTGATGCTTCATCCTGAGTAAGGAGGAGGTCAATACCGGTTCACACAAAGCACAACACCAAGGCTCAGAAACACCTCATCAGACACGGCAAGGGCGTAATTATACCCGAAGTCGGGCGGGGGGGTGGAGTCTTAGGAGTGGGAACACAGTACAAGTGGGAAGACAGTGTAGAGTGTGGAGGAGAGAAAGAGGAGCAGTAGAGGAGATAAGACCCGCAGCCTGGAGCAGGTACCGCTCGGCCCGGGCACAGATAGAAGGGGTCCTAGAGACCATGGGAGCCAGCCTTTCGTGGCCTTGTTCCACATATAATCTACTGGTGGAAGTACTTGGCTGCAACACGGGGACTGGTCCCTAGGCTAGGGGAGTATACGGGTTTTGCTAGCAAAACCAGCAGCTGAGGTGTCTGCACGCACTGAAGCAACCACCGTACACAAATTCACTGGAAAGTGACCCTCAAGGATCAAAGGGATAGAGCTTCACGCCACCCCACAGAGTTCACGGGCACTGATACAGGGTTCAGTGAGCAAAGGTGCAACGCAGAAGGCAGATGCAAGCGCAGGAGTCGGCCAGGAAAGGGTATACTTTAGAAAGGTGCATGCACCGGATTCGACCTCCGAACTACCCGGGATCGGCTGGAGCCCATCACGGTGAATTCCGGCACTTCAAAGGTGGTCCCTGGCGTGTGTGTAACTGGCTACAGTGAGTAAAAACCTTGAGAGTGCACCCCTGTGTTGCTCCGTTATTCGCCATCATAGACTACTACTACCATCCGCCCTGGGGCCCAGCTCTACCTGTGGAGAGCTATACCATCTAAGCTGTGTCACCATCTGCGCCTGAGGCCCCCATCCCGCTGCGTCGGCACCCCACTTGCCGCATACCACAGGTGGCGTCATGAACTACCATTCCCATCATCCATTCATCCCACATCCCTTTTGATTGACACCGCCGGGGTCATGGAACCGGACCACGCCACCGTGGCACCCAAGAGCCAGAATCGCCACCCGATAACAAATCACCACATGGCCCCGGTGTGAGCCTGTCAGATTTACAGTATAATGCCGCTCAGGGGTGGACATATCATTGGTGCAACCTGTGCAGCCGCACAGGGGTCCATGAGGTAAAGGTGCCCATTTCCTACTCTAAAACAGTTGAAATTGTGCTTTATGATTAACTATTTGACTTCAAAGGGCCCCTATATTGATCATGCACATACAATAATATCTAGAGAGTGATTCTATAATGCCGGGCATATATAATCCTATATATAGAGAGGATCTATAATGAAGAGCACATATAATACTATATATTAGCGTGGATCTATAATGCTGGGCATATATAACACTAGTGAGATCATTTATTATGATGGGCATATATAATACTATGAAGTGAATATATATTGCAAGGTTTGTATATAGTAGTGTATAATTCTTCACATGCTTGAGGTTGATTAATCATACGAAGAATACCCCCTCCTCTCCTCACTGATCTCTGCAGCTGCTATGTAGAGATACAGCAGAGCTGAGTTGTGTATCATTACAAACACTTCCAGATCTCAGCTCCTGACAGTAAGTTTGGGGAAGGGAAACAGCTGACAGCAGTGTGAGATGAGATGTGGAAATGTCTTTAATATTACATCTCTCAGCCCTGCTGTATCTCTACACTGCAGAGATCAGTGAAGGGAGGTGGGATTGTTTTTTTCTCCGGTATGATGCTGCCTGCTTAGCATTGGTCAGTCTCATGCAGGAGAAGACGTACACACTATCAGAGACAAATCTCTAGTTCTAATTATAATCTAAACTTTACAAACTATTTAGTAAAGGATAGGAGGAATGAAATGACAAGGGTTTTAGACATTGAGGTTGTCATATTCATGTCAGTTTAACCATCACCATATGAAGTTATAACATTTCTATGAACACTGAAGTATTAATGTAGTATTCCAAATATCCCGCTTATTGCAGTTACTTTGACAGATGAGGATAGGTGTTTGCTCTAATGAGGGCACACCTTTGTACATAAGCTTATTAGCATTTTTAATTGTATACTTGTAGTTTTTTTTTGTTTTTTTTTTCATACCAATAAATATAGATTCATTGTTATTGATCCATTTTTTGGCATACTTCTTTCTTCTTCTGTATTTAGCCATACTGCATATCCCTCATTACCTATAAAATCACATATCTATAATGTATAATGTGCATACAATCATCTCATTATATATGTCTCTACGTACATTGATTCTTCATCATGGTCTTGTTCTTTTTCGTCTTCACTATAAGTAATAAAATGGATATATAGAGATATAACATGGCATGAATTTAATTATATAGATACTTCTGATATTGAGTTAATCCATGTCATCTAACTAATGGGGATGTCTAATGTAAAACTGTCATTAACCCCTTAAACCAGGATTATATTCTTCTCATGTATTAGTAACAAGACAAAGCTTCAGAATGTTCTGTGGATTGTTCTGTGGAACTTTCTGAGGAACATTCTGTGTAATGGTCTGTGTAATGTTCTGTGGAATGTTTCTGGTTGGCAAATAATCATTTCCGTTTCCTTCTCTATACTTATGTGATGCCCTGGCAAAACCAGGTAGTCACAAATAGGCCCCCGCATAACACCTTCCCTTACTAGGAAACACACAGCCAACCTAGAAACCCTAGTCACCCCCCCCTTAGGGAAAGATAGACACACAAGTGGGCGTGACCAGGTGGTTGGACACACCCACCCAGGGGTCCAGACAGCCCGGGGCGGGAAAAACAGTGAGTTGAGGGGAGTTTGGAGTTCAAGGTGGAGGGCAGTGTGGGCTGGAGCTAAGTGTAGCTCCAGCAAGAAAGTTCAAGTTAAACGGTACCAGGGTAGGAGCCCTGGTGCCACTGGCTAGGAGGCAGACCCTGGTCTCCATCAGCAGGAGACGGGAAGACGGCTCGGCGGAACCGAGGTGGACCGGGACAGGGTTGTAGCCCGCCGGTACCGACACGGGGAACCGACCCGGAAACCGTAGCACAAAGGGGGTACTCGGACCCTGAAGCCAGAACCGGAAACAAGCAGACTGGTTAATTCACCGATTGAGGCCAGGACTAGAGGTCCTGTCCCACCCAAAGTCCCTCATAGAAGACAACAGCCCACCGATAGGGATAGGAGGTCACCGCCAGGGCCCATAGATCCCACGGGCCAGCGTCTGCGGGCACGGCTCCTTAAGCCACATCAAGCCGGGAGCAGACTCCTGAGTTTCAGACTAGGAAGTCCACCTTACACAAACAGTGCAGGGGAAAAGGATAGAGACCACCAGCCGGGTGGGGGACCCGAATGCAACCGGCCGTGGCACTGGCCACCAGCACCTTGGTTTACCAGAGACTTGTGTGGTTTATTAACTGTGTGTAAACACTCCCTGCAGTCGCTATACCCTGCACCAGAGCCACTGGGTCCCGAGGCAACCATCCCTACCCACGGAGGGGTTAACGTCTAGCTGCACAACATCACCCCGGGTGCCCTACAACAGCACCGGTGGTGTCCCACCTCACCACACACCGTGGGTGGCGTCACGAACTTAACATGGCCTAGCCCGTACATCTACGTCCCCCCCATTTATTTGGCATGTCCGCGAGACCCCCGAGTCCGGAGACCCTTGAGCCACCACCCCAGAAGGCTCGGACCCGAGCAGTGCCAGCTGCTAGCATGGGGGCGGCACACTTACAATAAGGTGTCCTGCATTGTCCACTTTAACCCCTTCATGACATATGATGTATATTTATGTCATATGTTGTGTCCCACCCTTTGATTTGAACTTGGACGCCTAGCCCGTACGTATTCCTATCCTTGCACATGACAGGTGATTAGATCAGCGGGCACGTGCCTTTAACAGCAGAAACAGTGGGATTTAACACATGCTAGTACTCCCATCGACGCTCCCGTGACATCATCGCAGGGCGCCTATGGGTTGTCATGACAGTCAGAGGTCAGCTGATGGCTCCTGTGTCTGTGATGAGTGATCTTCCTGTGAACACTGGCTGCTAGCCGACATTCATAGGAGATCATAATTTCAGCTATACAGACCATTGCTGATGCTAATGTTGATGCCCTGCTCTGTATAGCAGAAGTGATCAGATGATCGCAGCTTCAAGTCTAGTAAATACAATAAAAAGGTTTTAAAAAATCTGAAAAAAACCCACAAAATTTCAAATCACTTCCTTTTTGCCCTATTGAAAATAAAACAATAATAATACAAAAATATACATATTAGTATCGCTGTGTTCAGAAATTTTCCAGTATATAATAATATAAAATAAATTAATCCAGTCTGTAAACAGCGGGGAAAAAAAAATCAAATGCAAGAATTACGGGTTTTTTTACTGTCATAATACTGCAATAAAATTAAATAAGAGGCGATGATCAAAACATGGAATCTACCCAAAAAATGGTATCAGTAAAAACAACAGTCCAGAGAGCAAAAGATAAGTCGTCCCACAGCCCCAGGTCCTGAAAAATGAGAATATTACGGTTCTTGGAAAATGGTGACAAAAGTGACTTTTTTTTGACAAATTTCTAAAAAAATCCACCAATTAAATAACAAAAACTATAGATATTTGGTATCTATGTACTCATATTGTCCTGGAGAGCAATACTGCTAGGTCAGTTTTGCCATTCAAAACAAAGAGAAAGGGGAGTTTTTTGAAGAAAAAAGTGCAAAATCTTTATTAAATATAATTGATTAAAAAGTGAGGTACAGCAAACCAAACCTACTGGTGTACATGTTTTTTGTACATATGAGTGTACAGCATATATTTTCTCACAACATGAGCATTGCCAGTGGTCACAAAGGATTGCAAAGCCTTATAGATTACAGACATAAAAGAACATAGAAAGACACATAAGAAAATGACAGTGGGTTTAGGCACAAAGTGCAAAAGGTATGTCTGGGCTTATGTGTAACACATCTCTAAATATCTACTATGAGAACCCACAGTAGTTTAATTAACATAGCATCAACGGGTACTCTGAAATAAAGTAGTCATACGTAATTAAGTGCAAGTCCCAGAAAGGTGGTTAATGGTTTCCAAATAAAGAACCCCAACTCGTGTTTCGCATTGTCTATTGCCGCTTATTCATGGGCAGTTTTACCATGTACTAAACATGGTAAATAAAAAAAAAAACAATTGTGGAAATGCACTTTTTTTGAAATTTCACAATTTTTCAGAAATTTGTTTTCCTGCTTTCCAGTACACTATATGGTAAACGGAATGGTTTCTTTCAAAACTCATCTCGCAAAACACAAGGCCTCATATAGCTATATTGACAGAAAAATTAAAAAGTTAATCCTAGGACTTACGCTAACTAGGGTTTTAAAAAGTTTAAAAATGTATAAGCTGCTCCTAGTGGTGAGTAAAGACAGTGTTGTGCAGTGCACGTGATTTAATACCATTGTCATTAGGGATAAGTGGAAGTTCAGTTCGGTAAGTTCAGCCGTACTTTACATAACTAGATAACTTTATCTAAACTTTCGATTTGGGACCTGGACTTGACCTGAACCCAATGGAAGTCACTAACTGGGTAGTTCGGGTCTCCGCCCACATGCGGCCGGATCACTTCCGGGGGCACGTGGGTGCGGTTTTTCTTTTTTTTTTTTTTTAGTTTGGTGCACACTATATGCAATCAGGCTGTTGTCATCCCCAGTGTGAGCTGTTCAAACACTGCAAACTGCTCGCACTGGGCAAAGTACCCAGAGTACCTGAGCACAGCAATGCTTGCACTAGTAGTTTGCATACATAAAGCACCAGATCTCCAAACCCAAACTCTGTTTTTTATATAGCTTGTGTTTGGTGCCAACATTGAACACCGCACCTCGGATTCGCTCATCTCTATTTGTCATCTTTTTTACTATATATGCAGAGCACAGCAGTCATGATGAGTTTGTTATTGGCTGCTGAGCTCTGCAGAGAGCAAGATGACAGCTCATTTCATGATTCTTTGAAGCTTGTCACTTTGGTAGCTGCCAATGCACAGCATAGCAGATGATGACAAACTCATCTTGACTGCTGCTATTTGCGTAGCCATTGCCTGGCGGGCGCTCACTACAGCACTCCAAGAGGATATGGTGCTTGCTGGGATGGCTGATTTTGATAGGAGTAAAGGGAAAATGATAGACTTTTGTGTTCAGGGGCCAGGCAACTGCCCCGCGTCCATGCCATGATACATCACTGGCATGCAACATGACTAGCACCACCAAAATTTATTATGTATGTGACCAGGAGTATGTGAGGCTATACTATATATACATCATCCTTTATATAATTACATTTCTATAATATATAATACATAATGTTCATACAATCATCTCTTTCAATTTTTTTCTACTCTCTTACATTATGTCTCCATCCTCCTCTTCTCTTTTGTCTTCTTCACTACAAGATATAATAACATGGCATATATAGAATTATATCTACATTTCTCCTTATAGCTAATACAACCATGATCAGTTCTTTATTGTGCTCACAAGAGTAGGCATCTGATCATTGGTGGATTAATAGTAGGGCAATCTGGGCTACCACTCGAGACCTGTGAGGAGGCCCATGGCCAGATTGCAATTGTTGTAAAGTTTTGTGTGTCGCCATCAGCAGCGTACATTTCTGGACATAGACCTTTCCTTAAGCCAGGCTGCTGATAATATTGAATGGCAGCGCAGCTCCAGGAGAGCTCCCGTCGCTTCTTCGGTGACATGCCGGTGTGATGATGTCATGTGCTGCCCATTTTTCCCACTGTACATGGGACAAACATGGATGCCCTGGTTTAAATGGAAAAATTGCCCCATGCTATGTGGCAGGCATGATTGGCAAATCTGGTCTTTGAAGAAAGCAGGAGTAATTTCCGCCAGCAGAGCGATCAGGTGAGAGCCAAGTTGCTGCTTCTGTGAGCGATCAGGTGAGAGCCAAGTTGCTGCTTCTGTGCACTAAGTAGCCCTTATTAAGCACTACGTAGCGCCAGTGAGAAGCAGCCCAAAATTTTTTTCTCTCGCGAGAAATTCCTGGCTACCATTGACCAATAATAACCTCTTGAGCCTTGTTCTGAAAATCTTCTTAGAACGGAGCTCCATAGGAATCGATGGGCATTGTAGGACATTACTCCATTAAATTACATCAGAACTTCCAGGATTTCTTTTTAATTATAAATTCATGAATGATGGAGTGTGGGGGCAGTCTATTCACCAATTGGATTATGTTGTAAAGTCGAGGATTTTGTTTAATTCAATAAATTGGTGAACAAGGCAGTGTTTGGGAGTGTTTATTTAAGTTTATAAACTATTTTTTCTGTGTGTTTTTTTTTAAGTCTATAGTTACTGGGCTAGAAATGGAGGTGTCTGATAGATGCATATCCATTACTAACCCCTTCTCTTGATGTCAGCTGTCAATGCACAGTTGGCATCAACCCCAAAAATATTACCCTGATTGTCACCACACCAGAGAACAGGAAGGCAAAGCGTATTATATGGATGTACCACTTCTGGGCCGGCTGTGGGCTGGTATTAATAGATTGGGAGGGGCCAAATAACTATGGACCCTCCCAGCTTGATAATACTAGCACCCAGATGTCAGGTTTACCTTGGCTGGTTATCAAAACTCGGGGGAACTCACAATTTTTTTAATTATTTCAATAATCTTAAAAAAAATTGAGTGGGACCCTCTCTAGTTCTGATAACCAGCCAAGGTAAAACTGACAGCTGAGGGTTGCAGCCCACAAGTGTCTTCTTTGCCTGCGCTGATTATCAAAAATAGGTGGGAGCCCATTTTTGTTCTTCATTATTCACAGCAGAGTACTGGCAACTTCTACATTTAAAAAAGTTTCCCTTAAGGCGCATAGTTAACATTATCAGGTAACAAGTGTTACCTTTAGGACAGCCATGACTAATTATCACTCCAAGGAAACATATAAAATACTGAAGAAATGGAGTGCTTAATGCAATATTAATTTTTTTCATTATTAAATTACTGCTATCATAGTGCAAAATCACAAGTGAAAAGGACAATAAAAACTCAAGAAAAAAAAGCAGAAAAAAGAAGCGGCAGGTAAAAATGTGGAACTGCACGTATGGGGGTTGGACAAAATAATGGAAACACTTAACGTTTTGGCATCATAATCTTCGAACATGTTATAAACATTCAAACCGTGACATGTCATTGTTTTGTAGTTGATTATTTGTGTTATGTGATATGTGTATGTAAATTAACTGTTTGTTTTGCAGAATTGTAAGAACATTGATGAGAACCTGATACCAATGGCAGACCTCTCGGATTTTTCAAAGAGGCCAAATTGTTGGTGCTCGTACGGCAGGCGCTAGTGTAAAAGAAAGTGCCCAAATGCTTGGCATACAAGAGGTACTGTCTCCAAAGTAATGACTGTGTTTGAAAGAGAAAGAAAAACATCCACAGCAAAGCACAGGTCCGGCCGAAAGTCGAAGTTGACTGAGAGAGACTGTTGGACTCTAAAGCGAATTGTGAGACAGCATCGCAAGATCACGGCTCAGAAAATCACTGCTGAGCTCAATGATCACCTACAGAACCCAGTTTCCACAAAAACGGTCGGGAGCTGCACAAATCTGGATTCCACGGAAGAGCTTCAATTAGAAAACCGCTACTCTCAATGACGAATGTATCCAAGCATTTAGAGTGGTGTTGAAACCTCCAGAATTGATCCCTCGAGTAGTGGAAACATGTGATATTCTCAGACGAATCATCGTTTACCCTTTTTCCGACCTCCGGCCAAGTGTACGTTTGGAGACAGCCGAAAGAAGCATTCCATCCAGACTGCCTTCTGCCAACCGTAAAACATGGTGGAGGTTCTGTGATGATTTGGGGTGCTATTTCGTGGAGATCCGCCAGGCCAATAATATCCCTTCATGGAAGAATTAACATCCGAGATTATTTAGGCATTTTGGGTGACCAAGTGCATCCCATGGTTCAAGCACTGTTCCCAGAGGGGAATGCCGTCTTTCAAGATGATAGTGCACCAATTCATACAGCTAGAATCGTTAAAGCATGGCACGAGGAACATTCTTATGAAGTTGAACATCTCATCTGGCCCCCACAATCCCCAAACCTCAACATTATTGAGCATTTATGGTCAATTTTACAGATTCAAGTTAGACGTCGATTTCCGCTACCATCGTCGCTCAAAGAACTGGAGGGTGTTTTAACTGCAGAATGGGTTAAAATTCCTTTGGAAAAAATTCACACCTTGTATGAATCCATACCTTGGAGAATTGAGACTGTAATCGCCGCAAAAGGTGGACCTACACCGTATTAAACTAACTTTTGTTGATGTTTCCAGGTGTTTCTATTATTTTGTCCAACCCCTGGTATACGTATGTGTGCACACCTCAATATAAACAATCCAAAATCCTCAAAAGGGAGAGGAAAGAATCCTGTTCCCAGATGCTGTAAAGCTGATACTGAGAGGTTAGTAAACCCAAGTGGTACAGAGATTCATAGAGGAAGACTCATATAATTAGTACAAACTTATCAAGGTTCCGTGTGCAGTCACACAAAGTTGGAAATTCTAAGAAATTCCAATTTTCAACCATATACGTGCAGTTCCACATTTTTACCTGACACATCCTTTTTCTGTTTTTTTTTGTCTTGCTTTTTTATTGTCCTTTTTACTTGTAATTTTGCACTATGATGACAGTAATTTAATAATGACAAATAAAATGTAATATTTCATTAAACACTCCGTTTCTTCAGCATTTCATACATAAAAGTTTGTTGATTCGCTGCTCTGCAGCCTTTAAGGGGGCTTTACACGCTACAATATCGTTAATGTTTTATCATCGGGGTCACGTCGTTAGTGACGCACATCCGGCATCATTAACAATATCGCAGCGTGTAACACTTACCAGCGACCTTAAACGTTCTCCAAAGTGGTGAAAATCGTTCACCATGGAGAGGTCGTCCTAAAACCAAAAATTGTTAATGGTTGTTTATAAAACCAAGAGAATAGAGTCTTTCAGTTTGCCAGATAACAGATACACCCACACAAGCCATATTACACGGAGCGAAACACGTGTTGGGACGTTGGTCCCCACGTGTTACCCTGGCCCTCGGCGTCATATTCTACCGGTAGGTTGCTCGGCTTTAACTACTAACTAATCTGGCCTTTTTTGGCCACCTCTATTATTTTTTCTGAGCTGTGTCTGCCTTGTGTTATTCAATATGGGTATGTCTGCCGTTACTCAGTAGAGACGTGTTCTCCTGAATGAATGCTTGGGACACGTGGGGTTTTCCCCTCCAGCACCATTCCCTTGGTCCTATGTATTTATGTATGCCTATTTATTGATTCCCCTACAGTCTTTACAATAAAAATAATTATATATTTTCATAATATGGCTTGTGTGGGTGTATCTGTTATCTGGCAAACTGAAAGACTCTATTCTCTTGGTTTTATTCTATTGTAGAGTTGTTGCCAATTTATTCATCAAGTGGCCCTCTCTTTGATTTATTTCAATGGTTGTTTATAGTAGTTGTTCCTCGTTCCTGCGGCAGCAGACATCGCTATGTGTGACACCGCAGGAGCGAGGAACATCTCCTTACCTGCGTCCCGCCCGCAATGAGGAAGGAAGGAGGTGGGCGGGATGTTCGTCCCGTTCATCTCCGCCCCTCTACTTTGATTGGCCGGATGCTTAGTGACGTCGCGGTGACGTCGCTGTGACGCCTAACGCACCTCCCCCTTGAGGGAGGGATTGCACGGCAGTCACAGCGCCGACGCCGACCAGGTAAGTGCGTGTGACGCTGCCGTAGCGATAATGTTTGCTGCGGCAGCGATCACACGATATCGCATGCACGACGAGGGCGGGTGCTTTTGCGTACGATATTGCTAGCAATTGCTAGAAATATCATAGCGTGTAAAGCCCGCTTTAGGCCTGTTTCACACGTGAGTGAAAAACACAGACATTTTTCACTGATGTGTAAAAAACGCATATGTCCCTCCATGTCCCATGATTCACGGCACACGTGGGTTGTCCATGTGCAATCTGTGATCTGTGCTCTGTAAGCCGTGATTGCACAAGGAGATAAACTCACCTGTCCACGCTCCTGCTGTCCGTGGTGCTGAAGCCTCCGACTCTGCTGTGTCTCCTGCCACCACTGTGTCACCTCTGCAGCTACTTCCAGGTCAGCTGTGCCATGCATAAATGTATATGCATGACTATAAATAGCCGGGCAGGAAGCAGCAGCCAGTAGAGGCCGGAGACAGCGTCACCGGAGAAGGTAAGTGTAAAAATCATTTTTTTTTAAATGTATGTGTTTTTTTGGTACGCGTTTCATGGATCACACCATAGTGTGGTCCGTGGAACAACAGTGATGCCAGAAAAAACGGACATGTCTCCGTGCGGAGCACATGGACACGCGTGTACGCCGCACAGAGACACCATCAGTGAAAAATCACTGATGTGTGCACAGACTCAATGATTTTAAGGGGTCTACATATGTCAGTGATTCTAGTACGTATAAAAACTAGCACATACTTATATGTATATATATGTATATAATCACTGACATATGAAAAAGGCCTTAAACAAACTTTCTTAACATATGAACAGTACCCAAACTCGGACACAGATATATATTTTTTAAAGTTTGTGTTCGATTATGAGACCGGGACACCCGGTTACTGGTATGAACCCCCGACCTTTACAGCTCAGGTTCGCTTATCCCTAGTTCTGTAGAAGGTTTTGTAGGATGTTCTGTGTTGGTGGAAAAATCGGATCCTATTGATTCTTTACACTTACAGTATGGTGTCTAGCTTTGGCCACTTGGAAATCTCTGTTGGAAATCTGTTTGGCCTATAAAATAAAGATCCAGTTACAATGATTCACAAATGGGAAGAATACAGTCTGCGAAGTTTTGAGACTCACAAAAAATTTGGTAGTCACATAGTTTGCTGCTTCAATGTTTTTAAGTCTTTTAGTCAGATGTTTTTATGGTTACTGAAGTACAGTTATAACTATTTTTAAGTGCTTCAACTTTTATTGAAAAATAAATTACATTTATTGAAAGACTCAATATATACACTGTTGACCCTTATTTTTCAAGACTTCTGCAATTGGAACTGGCATCTGGATATCAGCTTTTGGGCCAAATCCTGACTGATGACCATTCATTCTTGTCTAATCAGTGCTTGTTGTTCACTCACAATTTCTGTCTTTCTTAAGCTGGTGTCACACTAAACGACAGCGACAACGACGTCGCTGTTACGTCACCATTTTCGGTGACGTAACAGCGACCTTGTAAGTCGCTGTTATGATCGCTGCTTAGCTGTCAAACACAGCAGAAGCAGCGATCATAAGGTCGCTGTGCTACATGTTCAGAGAGCAGGGAGCCGCGCTTAGCGCTGGCTCCTTGCTCTCCTGCAGCACACATCGGGTTAATTAACCCGATGTGTGCTGCAGCTACATGTCACAGTTCAGAGAGCAGGGAGCCGCGCTTAGCGCTGGCTCCTTGCTCTCCTGCAGCACACATCGGGTTAATTAACCCGATGTGTGCTGCAGCTACATGTCACAGTTCAGAGAGCAGGGAGCCGCGCTTAGCGCTGGCTCCTTGCTCTCCTGCAGCACACATCGGGTTAATTAACCCAATGTGTGCTGCAGCTACATGTCACAGTGCAGAGAGCAGGGAGCCGCGCGCACTGCTTAGCGCTGGCTCCTTGCTCTCCTTGCTACAGTATGCATCGGGTTAATTACCCGATGCGTACTGCAGCCACATGTCACAGTGCAGGAGCCGGCGCTGGCAGCAAGAGCGGAGGCTGGTAACCAGCGTAAACATCGGGTAACCAGGGAAAGGGCTTCCCTTGGTTACCCGATGTTTACGCTGGTTACAGCTTACCGCAGCTGCCAGTGCCGGCTCCTGATCGCTTCATTTCGTCGCTCTCTCGCTGTCACACACAGCGATGTGTGTGTCACAGCGGGAGAGTGACGACCAAAAAATGAAGCTGGACATTCAGCAACGACCGGCGACCTCACAGCAGGGGCCAGGTCGTTGCTGGATGTCACACACAGCGACAGCGACGGGACGTCGCTGCAACGTCACAGAAAATGGTGACGTAGCAGCGACGTCGTTGTCGTCGTCGTTATGTGTGACACCAGCTTTAGGCCCGTTTCACACATCAGTGAAAAACACAGACGTTTTTCACTGGCGTGTAAAACACGCACATGTCCCTCCGTGTGTCGTGAATCAGGGTACACGTGGGTTGTCTAAGTGCAATCTGGGCTCCGTTCTCCGTGGCCCGTGATTGCACTTAGAGATTAACTCACCTGTGTGCGCTCCCGCTCTCCATGGTGCTGATCGCTCCCGCGGTGCAGCATCCGGCCGGCGCTGACCCCCGCAGCAGCTGCTTCCGGGTCGGCTGTGTCGTGCATCATGAATATGCGCGACAGTAATGAGCCGGCTCAGAAGCAGCAGGCTGCACGGGCTGCAGAGGACATCGCTGGAGCCGGGTGAGTAAAAATGATTTTTATTTTAAAAGCACGTTTTTTTCTGGCACGTGTTTCACGGACCACACCACTGCGTGGTCCGCGGGACATCAGTGATGCCAGAAAAAAATGGACATGTCTCCGTGCAGCAATCACGGACACACGGTTACGGCACACGGAGACACGTGCAGTGAAAAATCACTGATGTGTGAGCAGACCCATTCATTATAATGGGTCTCCGTATGTCAGTGATTCTGGTACGTTTAAAAAAAAGCACAAACGTACCAGAATCACTGACGTGTGAAAGGGGCATTAGGCTGGAATCACACTTGCGAGTGTAAAATCGGTCCGATTCTCATGCTAGAAAGTTGGACGATTTCTTTTTACATTTCATCAGTGTGCTGTCAGTGTGCTGTCAGTGTGCAATCAGTTTTTACCCTCAGCAGCTGCCAGTCATGTACTGTTATGTACAGGAGCATTTACAGTGTTCTCTGCTACATGCGTGAAATGTATTGAGAAAAATGGATGTCACTAGGATGGTGTATGTGCCGTCCGTGTGACATCCTTTTTTTTTTCACGCACCTATAGACTTTCATTGAAGAGACTCATGCGAGAAACTCACCAAAACGCAGCATGCTGCGATTTTTTTCTCAGTCCGATTTGGAGTGAGAAAAAAATAGCAGATCGGAGCTGCCTCATTGATTAACAGTGGCAGAGTGCAATGCAAGAATTTCTCGCATTGCACTCGTGCAAGTTAATCGCAAGTGTGAAGCCGGCCTTAAAGAAGCTTCATCAGAGAAAATAACTTTGCAGGGAGTACAGAGATTAGACTGTAGATGACTCTGGAAATATATTTTCTCTGATAACGCCCTCTTCAGAGCGTTGGCGACATACTGTATGGAAGAATGAATGTAAAAAGAAGAAAAGGCGAATGCTTCCATGAGTTCTATGTCATACCAACAGTAAAGCATCCTGAGACCCATTCATGTGTGGGGGCTTTTTATCAAAGGGATCTAAACATCTTGCAAGACCAACTTCTCCCAACAAGCCATGAACAATTTGGTGATATATAATGATTTTCCCAGCATGATGGAGACCATGTCACAAGGCAAAACTGATAACTAAGTGGCACGGTGAGCTAAATATTGAAAATGTAGGTCCATGACAAAGAAAGAAAGACCCCAAATCTCAATCCCGTTGAGCAACTGTGGTCAATCTTCAGAAGCTAAGTGCAGAAACAAAATCACAGAAATTATGCAATGAATAGACAAGAATGTGTTGTCATCAGTCAGGATTTGTCCCAGAAGCTGATATCCAGCTGTCAGAGCAATTGGCAGAAGTCTTGAAAAATAAGGGACAGCACTTTCAATTTTGAGTCTTTGCATAAACGGTTACATTGCGTCACTACTTGCGGACAAAGTGGAGTCACGAGCTCAGGGGTCAGATACCAAGAGAGTTCATCATATACAGAGAGATAAGACAAAGGAGTAATCAGGTCACACTCCAAGGTCAGAATTCCATTAAGGCAGCGGAACAAGACAAAGTGGCTATGCAAAATGGATACACAAGGTCCAAGGTTGAGCAGCCAAAGTTCAGAAAACCGGAGCACTAGAAGCAAGACACACACCACTGAGCTAAGGCTGTGACTGGACATACAGCTGTGTTCAAAATAATAGCAGTGTGTTCAAAAACATGAGTTAAGCCCAAAATCTTTATAATGGTTTTTATTTCCATGTATTCGGAATGTTGCACACTGTTTTCTAAATCAAAACATGCAGAGACATGTATATAATGTTTAAGTACTTTACAGAAAATATAAAAAAAATGAACATTGGACTGTTCAAAAAATAAGCAGTGTCTGCATTTGTCTTTACATACTTAAAATCTGTCCTCTTTTTATTCAGGATTTAGCATTCCTGTGAATCACTAACCTAATATTTGGTTGTATAACCACAGTTTTTTTTAATTGCTTCACATCTATGTTGCATAGAGTCATCCATTTGGGACCTGTTATTCCAGCCCAGGATGCTTTTACTACATCCCACAATTTATTTGCATTTGTTGGCTTTTCCTCAGAAACGTTCTATTGGATTAAGGTCCGGGGTTTGGGCTGGCCACTACATACCTCAATTTTGTTGGACTGAACCAAGATTTTGCTTGTTTACAGGTGTGTTTAGGGTCATGTCTTGTTGAAACGCCCATTTCAAGAGCATTTCCTCTTCAGCATAACACAACATGACCTCAAGTATTTGGATATATGCAAATTGGTCCACGATCCCTGGTATGCGGTAGATAGGCCCGGCACCCGGCACCATAATAAGTAATATTAATAGTAAGAGAAACATTCCCATATCATGATGCTTGCACGAACATGCTTCACAGTTTTCAAAGTGGACTGTAACTTGAATTTAGAGTTTGGTGGTCGTCTGAAGAACTATCTTGGACCCAAAAAGAACAATTTTGCTTTCATTGGTCCACAAAATGTTTCTCCATTTCTCTTTAGACCAGTTGATGTGTTCTTTGGCAAAATGTATCCTCTTTGGTACGTGTTTTTTTCTTTTTTTTTTTAACAATGGGTCTTTACAGGGACTTCTTGCTAATAGATTAGCTTCACACAAGCATCTTCGAACTGTCACAGTCCTTACAAGTAACTTGAGACGTCTTTGATCATGCTGGAGCTGATCATTGGCTGAGCCTTTGCCATTTGGGCTATTCTTCCATCCATTCGAATGGTCGTCTTCCGTTTTCTTCCACGTCTCTCTGGTTTTGCTTTCCATTTGAAAACATTGGAGATCATTTTAGCTGAACAGCCGATCATTGTCTGCACTTCTTCATAAGTTTTACCCTCTCAAATCAACTTGTTAATCAAAGTTCGCTGTTCTTCTGAACAATGTCTCAAATAACTCATATTTCTCAGGCTTTCAAAGAGAAATGCATGTACAACTGTGCTGGATTCACCCTTAAATAAAGGCCACCTGATTCACACTTATTTCTTCACAGAATGATTGACCTCACTAATTTACCTCCACACTGCTATTATTTTGAACACCCCCCACCTTTCAATTATGTGGAGTCTGGTGGTTATCCAAGAATCTACTGCACCAACTGGTAAATTGTTTGACATGTGGTAATAATCTGGTTAGTCATATTGACTGCTATTATTTTGAACACTACTGTAGTCAGACCACATTCAGCCTGCTAAATAGTAGGGAACTGCTCATAATGAGAGACACCTGGAAGAAACTCAGCACACCCCTGCCCTGATTGGGCAACTGGACTGTCACTCACAATATGCACAGGTTAACACGCCCCAGCCACAGACAGAATAGCGGAGCTGTCACTCACACTATCGGCAACTGAACACACCCCTAAATCTGTAGGGTGGCTGAGCTGCCACTTACTGAGTCCAGGATACAGTGAATGGCGAAATCCTGACACAAACTTGATAGAAACACCTGACTAAAAGATTTAAAAACACCGAAGCAGCAAAACTATCTGAAAACCAAAATTTGTGTCAGTTCCCAAACGTTTGGCCCTAACGTTATGTCATGTATAACATGTCACTAGGAATATTCCCGCTGCTCTTTGTATAGAAGACTTTTCATTGTAAGACCAGAGAAATGGGAGATTCTAGATAAATACCTGAATGCTGGCTTGGCATTGATGACATTATGCCGGAATATGCTGAAGAAACAGAGGAGACATTTATATGATATTATATTCTATATATTACTGAAATCATATTAATAGTGGTGTAATATTAGGATTAATTATTTAACTTTATAATTAAAATTAAGATTTTATTTTCTGTCATATTAGGAGTACATATATATATATATATATATATATATATATATATATATATATATATATATAGATATATATATATGTATATATATATCTATATATATATATATATATATATATATATACTATATACAGTTGGGTCCAGAAATATTTGGACAGTGACACAAGTTTTGTTATTTTAGCTGTTTACAAAAACATGTTCAGAAATACAATTATATATATAATATGGGCTGAAAGTGCACACTCCCAGCTGCAATATAAGAGTTTTCACATCCAAATCGGAGAAAGGGTTTAGGAATCATAGCTCTGTAATGCATAGCCTCCTCTTTTTCAAGGGACCAAAAGTAATTGGACAAGGGACTCTAAGGGCTGCAATTAACTCTGAAGGTGTCTCCCTCGTTAACCTGTAATCAATAAAGTAGTTAAAAGGTCTGGGGTTGATTACAGGTGTGTGGTTTTGCATTTTGAAGCTGTTGCTGTGACCAGACAACATGCGGTCTAAGGAACTCTCAATTGAGGTGAAGCAGAACATCCTGATGCTGAAAAAAAAGAAAAAATCCATCAGAGAGATAGCAGACATGCTTGGAGTAGCAAAATCAACAGTCGGGTACATTCTGAGAAAAAAGGAATTGACTGGTGAGCTTGGGAACTCAAAAAGGCCTGGGCGTCCATGGATGACAACAGTGGTGGATGATCGCCGCATACTTTCTTTGGTGAAGAAGAACCCGTTCACAACATCAACTGAAGTCCAGAACACTCTCAGTGAAGTAGGTGTATCTGTCTCTAAGTCAACAGTAAAGAGAAGACTCCATGAAAGTAAATACAAAGGGTTCACATCTAGATGCAAACCATTCATCAATTCCAAAAATAGACAGGCCAGAGTTAAATTTGCTGAAAAACACCTCATGAAGCCAGCTCAGTTCTGGAAAAGTATTCTATGGACAGATGAGACAAAGATCAACCTGTACCAGAATGATGGGAAGAAAAAAGTTTGGAACAGAAAGGGAACAGCACATGATCCAAGGCACACCACATCCTCTGTAAAACATGGTGGAGGCAACGTGATGGCATGGGCATGCATGGCTTTCAATGGCACTGGGTCACTTGTGTTTATTGATGACATAACAGCAGACAAGAGTAGCCGGATGAATTCTGAAGTATACCGGGATATACTTTCAGCCCAGATTCAGCCAAATGCCGCAAAGTTGATCGGACGGCGCTTCATAGTACAGATGGACAATGACCCCAAGCATACAGCCAAAGCTACCCAGGAGTTCATGAGTGCAAAAAAGTGGAACATTCTGCAATGGCCAAGTCAATCACCAGATCTTAACCCAATTGAGCATGCATTTCACTTGCTCAAATCCAGACTTAAGACGGAAAGACCCACAAACAAGCAAGACCTGAAGGCTGCGGCTGTAAAGGCCTGGCAAAGCATTAAGGAGGAAACCCAGCGTTTGGTGATGTCCATGGGTTCCAGACTTAAGGCAGTGATTGCCTCCAAAGGATTTGCAACAAAATATTGAAAATAAAAATATTTTGTTTGGGTTTGGTTTATTTGTCCAATTACTTTTGACCTCCTAAAATGTGGAGTGTTTGTAAAGAAATGTGTACAATTCCTACAATCAGATATTTTTGTTCAAACCTTCAAATTAAACGTTACAATCTGCACTTGAATTCTGTTGTAGAGGTTTCATTTCAAATCCAAAGTGGTGGCATGCAGAGCCCAACTCGCGAAAATTGTGTCACTGTCCAAATATTTCTGGACCTAACTGTATATATATATATTTTCCAAGATGTTTTTGGCACATATCATACTATATATAGAATTAATTTATAATGCTGGACACATATAATACTACTGACTGGATATATAATGCTGGGCATGTATAATACTATATAAAGACTGGATCTATAATGCCGGACATATATAATGCTATACAGTATATAATGAGGATCTATAACACTGAGCACAATAATACTATATATAAGGTGCCTGGCATATATGATACTATTAATACAATAACTTGTGAAAAATAGGGGGTATTTGTCATGTTAAAAGTAAAGGCCGCTTTACATGCTGCGATCTCGCTAGCGTGCGTACCCGCCACCATCGTTTGTGCGTCATGGGCAAATCGCTGCCCGTGGTGCACAAAATTGCGCGGACCCGTCACACATACTTACCTGCCTAGCGACGTCGCTGTGACTGGTGACCTGCCATCTTTCTAAGGGGGCGGTTCATTCGACGTCACAGCGACGTCACTAAGCGGCCGCCCAATAGAAGTGGAGGGGCGGAGATGAGCGGGACGTAACATCCCGCCACCTCCTTCCTAGCTCCTTGCCGGCTGCCGCAAGTAAGGAGAGGTTCCTCGTTCCTGCGGTGTCACATAGCGATGTATGCTGCCGCAGGAACGACGAACAACATCGTATCTGCAGCAGCAACAATAATTGGGAATAGGGGGGCATGTCACCGATTACTGATTTTGAACGTTTTTGCGACGATGCAAAATTGCTCATAGGTGTCACACGCAACGACATCGCTAACGCTGCCGGATGTGCGTCACAACGTGACCCCAACGACATCGCTTTAGCGATGTCCTAGCGTGTAAACCGGCCTTTAAGCTACTGTACCACAATTGTGAAAAAAGTATACAAATTTTTATTATTGCAAAAATATAAGTATTAGGATCACATGTAATAAGTAGTTGATAATTTAACATACATAATTAAAAACCAAGTCTAAATGAGACAGAAGGAGGAAAAAGAGGTCCCACGGAGGGAGACAGACTGCCCTCTAACCTAAGTAAGGGGAAGAGAAAAAGATCTCTAAATCCAGGGGGGACACATAGAAGTAAACCATGAGAGTTAAATGGTGTGTATAGTGCATATCCCTTGGACTAATGAAAACATGGAGTGCCTATACATTAAACAAGTACCCACCTGGGTGAGGTCTAGATCAGGGCCAGTATAACCAACATAAGAAACCACCAATAGTACGTAGGTATAATCTCTAACAACATATAAGATAATACAGTGGTGGTGAAGTGGCACCTGAAGGACCTACCCGTGGTATGTATAGCAACCCAGGGGGGAATCTGTCAGCCTCACATGTGGACAAAGAGGGCGATACGCGTGGGGCAACACCCCATGTATGCATTGATCCTTGGCTTTTACACCTTCTAGCCCTCTTTGTCTCCCAGCAGGTTGTATTATACGATCTTAGGTAGCATGTTTATAAACCTTTTTTGGATAGCTCTGATTTGGATGTGGTCCATATGTATTTAGTGTTGTACTGGTTTTGCTATATTTTCCCTTATCATAGGGTCTTTTTTGCTATCATTTAGCTGGGCTTAGGAATTGGGGTCTAGATGGTGGTGCCAGATATGGCAATGTTATTTTATTAGCACCATATAGCTTCTATTTGAAGGATCAATTGTGCACAGCTTTTACAGCAATAGCTGTGTGTTACAACATATTACTTTTGGTGCATTTCTTTGTATTGTGAACAAGGATCTCTGTACTAGTACCCACTAGTACACATCATGGGTTCAGACATGGGGTGTTTTGTGATAGTCCATTTGACTTTTTAATTGTTTTAAATTAATCACTTTCTTGTGTGTTAATTTTGTGTATACATAAACTTTTTGTACCAATAACATTTATTTATATTTTATTCTGTCCACTGGTTGATCCCGTTTGTACAGCCATTCTTTCTCCTCAATTTTGACAAGTGTGCAGTATTTCTCGTGAAAGTGTCGCGGGCGGGGAGGGCGCTGCGCTCACCACGCTCGGGTCTGGCTCTGGGCTGCTGCTTGCTCGCCGCTGCTCAGTGGCTCGAGCGGTGGGCCAAATCCGGGGACTCGAGCGGCGCTCCTCGCCCGTGAGTGAAAGGGGTGGTTTGAGTTGGGGATGTGGTCTGTGACGCCACCCACGGTTTGTGGTGAGGTTGGACACC
This sequence comes from Anomaloglossus baeobatrachus, assembly GCF_048569485.1. Taxonomy (NCBI): domain Eukaryota; kingdom Metazoa; phylum Chordata; class Amphibia; order Anura; family Aromobatidae; genus Anomaloglossus; species Anomaloglossus baeobatrachus. The sequence continues at coordinate 569,009,965 of NC_134355.1, read as the reverse complement.
ACCGCTGCTAGTGACGGGGATCCCGGGAGCGATGTCGGGGAGCAGCTTGGATGTTGTTTTCCCCCTCCGTGGGTAGGGGTTGGTTGTCCCGGGGCCCTGTGATGACGACGGGGAGGTGGATGACGGGGTTTGGTGAGGTGCAGGGTCGCAGGGGCAGCGCAGTGTCAGACGGCACGGTGGTACTCACTCAGCCAGTAACGTAGACGGAGTCTCTGGTAAAACAAACGGCTGGATGGACGGGTCCCACAGGCGGCTGCGGTGGTCACTCCCGGTAGGTTGGCGGTGACTGTCTCTCCCTGCACCTGTGTTGTGTTTTCGGCCCCGATGGCTTCCCACCGGTAACCCGCTCCCCAGCGGTGTATTTGCCAGAGGAGCCCCTTTTTGCCCCCAGGCGCTGGCCCTGGGAACTCTAGCCGTGGCGGTAGCTGTATTTCACTTTATGGTTGAGCGGTTGCCTTCAGTCGGGTCTTTGCTGCTGGGAAACCCCGGAGGTTCCCGTCGCTGACGGATTTGACCAGTTTAACGGCGACTCAAAGCCTGGTCGGGGTCCGTAGGCCCTCCCGAATGGTGCTGGCTTCCTTGCTCTCAGGTGCCCGGGCCACGTACCCGGACACGGTCAGTCTGCTCTTTCTCCTCCACTACTACTTCACTCCTTCACTTTTACTGTCCCTCACAGTTCTCTCTTCCTTTTCCCGCCTCCAGGACTGTGAACTCCTCGGTGGGTGGGGCCAACCGCCTGGCTCCACCCCACCTGGTGTGGAAATCAGCCCCTGGAGGGAGGCAACAAGGATTTGTATGTGTGACTGATGTGCCTAACCGGGGTGTAGGGTGTGTTGTTGCAGTACCTGTGATGCCCTGGCTTGTCTAGGGCGCCACAAAGGCGAGCAGTCACATGACTTGATGTATGCAATCATCATATTTCTATATATCTGGTGTATGGTACAGTGTTGGCATGCATGAATACTAATATTTATATATACCAATAATATGCACAGTATGCATACTACTAATATTATATATATATATATATATATATATATATATATATATATATATATACCAACAATATCTATGTTTTCTAATATGTACATAACCAAATAATGTCTGTATACTAATTTGTATGTATAATTAATCATTTGTGTGCATAGTAATTATGCAGTCATGCTTGATTCTCAAAAGCGTTTGCACACTTGAAACTTTTCCATAAAATGAAGCATTTCTTCCAGAAAATTATGGCAATGTTTTGCTATACACATATTTATTTCCTTTGTGTTTTTTAGAACAAGACAAAAAAAAAATACAGAAGAAAAAGAAAATTACATCAAAAATGGGCAGGGAAAAATTGCTGACACCTTTCCAAAATTGCTAGAAAACAACTTTGTTTCAAACATGTGATGCTTGTTAAAACTCACCTGTGGCAAGTAACAGTTGTGGGCGGCAATATGTAAATCTCACATAAAACCAAATAAAAAGGGAAAGGTTGACTCAATCTGTGTATTGTGTGTCTGCTTTTGTCATACAAAGCAAGGAGAACATAAAGAGGAGAAAAGAACTGTTTGAGGCATTGAGAACCAAAAATGTTGAAAAATATCAGCAATACCAAGGGTATAAGTCTATCTCCTCAGATCTTGATGTTCATTTGTCCACGGTGTGCCCCATAATCAAGGAGTTTACAACCCATGGCACTGTAGTTAATCTCCTTGGACTTGGACAGCAGAGAAAAAATGATGAAATTTTGGAACACAGGATAGTCCCATGGTAAATTAGCAGCCACAATCAAGTTTGTAAGAAAATCCAGAAAGAGACAGACCTGGGAAAGAGACAGACCTAGAAAGAGACAGATGGGGAAAGAAACAGCGAGATAGAGACAGACAAAAAAGAGACAGACAGAGACAGGCAGACGGGGAAAGAGACAGACGGAGAAAGAGACAGACGGGGAAAGAGACAGACCTGGAAAGAGACAGACCTGGAAAGAGACAGACGGAGCACATTACTTGGCCAGTTTAGTTAAATCTGTGTGGAATATCTGTGGTGTTGAAATATATGTTGTGAAATGCTTCTATTAGCTTAGTTTTTGCCTTTTAATAATTACATTTCTATTTGTTTTGTGGTTTTTGTGTGCAGAATAAATTTTTGTTAATACATTCTATTTTGTTAACAACAGTTATTAACCCGGGCGAAGCGGGGTACTGCAGCTAGTTAAAAATAAAAAACAAGAAAATGCTACATAATCCATGTAGTAGCGGTCTTGCGGCTTTCCCCGAATTCGTACCCCAACCTATAGAGCCTTGTTCAGAGAATAAGGCTTTATAGGTCACCCCTGGTTAGCATCTGACCAAGAGTTTCTCATACACAGTGATGTCACTGAGTAGCTGACATCACCAAGATCAAAAACTCAGGGTCTGGCACTGACCAGGAGTGACTCCAGGGGTGAATCCCAGTCAGCTCCAGGCTCGGAATTTCTCATGCATGGTGATACTGGGGATACCGCTCGTGAAAAATTTTGGTCCTGTTGAAGCTCCTCTGCTGTATTCCACATTGCATGGCTGCAGCTTCAGTTACTGAATAGCAGTAAAGTACAGCTATTCACAGGCATCGGGTAATAGCAACACTTATCAGAGCTGCCGGGTCTCGCTGAGCGCAGCGTTAATCCGGCAGCTCTGAACGGAGTTGCAGTCCGCACCCGTCACCTTAGAATACCTGTATTTTATTGCTATTTACAGTCACCGGAGCTGTATTTGTGTAACTTGAACTACAATGGAGGTTGAACCAGAATAAACACACTTTATCCTGGTTTAACCTAATAAATAAATAATTAAAAAAAAAAAAAAACAGCTTGCGGGCTCCAGCGTGCAGCTGTCTGCTTTACCTTGGCTGATGAAAAAAAATAGGGGACCTCCACGCTGTTGTTTTTTTTTTTACTTCTATTGTTTATTACATTAAGCTAGGCTAGACACTTTTTAGCCTGGTTTAGCCTGATAAATAAATAAATAAATAATTTAAAAGAACTACATTAGGTCACCTTTATTTTTGATAACCAACAAGCCCAGGCCTGCAGCGGTCTTCTTTACCTTAGCTGGTGATAAAAAATAGAGGAGACCCCAGGCCTTTTTATTATTATTATTATTATTATTATTATTATTATTATTTATTTATCCTTGTTTAACCTAATAGATAAATAATTAAATAAAAACGGCATTGGGTCTCCCTTATTTTTAATCACCAGCCAAGGTAAACCGGACAGCTGCAGGCTGCAGCTTGCAGCTATCAGCTTTCCCCTGGATGGCTTGCTATCAAAAATAGAGGGGACCCCACACCATATTCTTAACATATTTATTTAAAAGGTTCAGCCAGGCTAAAGGTGGTGTCACACACAGCGACGACGACAACGACGTCGCTGCTATGTCACCATTTTCTGTGACGTTGCAGCGACGTCCCGTCGCTGTCGCTGTGTGTAACATCCAGCAACGAGCTGGCCCCTGCTGTGAGGTCATTGCTCGTTGCTGAATGTCCTGCTTCATTTTTTCGTCGTCGCTCTCCCGCTGTGACGCACACATCGCTGTGTGTGACAGCGAGAGAGCGACGAAATGAAGCGAGCAGGAGCTGGCGTCTGGCAGCTGCGGAAAGCTGTAACCAAGGTAAACATCGGGTAACCAAGGGAAGACCTTTCCCTGGTTACCCGATATTTACCTTCGTTACCAGCCTCCGCCGCTCTTGCTGCTAGTGCCAGCTCATGCTCTGTGCACATGTAGCTGCAGTACACATCGGGTTAATTAACCCGATGTGTACTGTAGCTAGGAGAGCAAGGAGCCAGCGCTAAGCAGTGTGCGCGGCTCCCTGCTCTCTGCACTGTGACATGTAGCTGCAGTACACATCGGGTAAATTAACCCGATGTGTACTGTAGCTAGGAGAGCAAGGAGCCAGCGCTAAGCAGTGTGCTCGGCTCCCTGCTCTCTGCACTGTGACATGTAGCTGCAGTACACATCGGGTTAATTAACCCGATGTGTACTGTAGCTAGGAGAGCAAGGAGCCAGCGCTAAGCAGTGTACGCGGCTCCCTGCTCTCTGCACTGTGACATGTAGCTGCAGTACACATCGGGTTAATTAACCCGATGTGTACTGTAGCTAGGAGAGCAAGGAGCCAGCGCTAAGCAGTGTGCGCGGCTCCCTGCTCTCTGCACATGTAGTGACGTTATGATCGCTGCTGCGTCGCTGTGTTTGACAGCTAAGCTGCGATCATAACAGCGACTTACAAGGTCGCTGTTACGTCACAGAAAATGGTGACGTAACAGCGACGTCGTTGTCGCTGTCGTTTAGTGTGACCCCAGCTTAACAACTGTTTTGTCTTGTTTATCCTAATAAATAAATAAATAAAATGTGTGAGTCCCCTCCCCTTTTTTGATCACTAGCCAAGGTAAAGCAGATAGCTTGGGTATAATATTATCAGGATGGAAAGGCTCATGGTTATTTGGCCCTCTCCAGCCTATATATACCAGGCCCGCAGCTGCACCAGAATTGGTGCATCACATTAGATGTGCCAATTCTGGCTCTTTGCTCAGCTCTTCCCGATTGCCTCTGTGTGGTGGTAATCAGGGTAATATTTTTGTGGTTGATGTCAGTTGCTTAATGTGAATTGGCATCAAGTCCATGGGTTAGTAATGGAGAGGGGACTATCAGATACCCTCGTTACTAAACGAGTGTAAGGGGTGCTTCACGAACAGTGAGATCGCTGCTGAGATCGCTGCTCAGTCACGTTTTTTGTGACGCAGCAGTGACCTCATTAGCGATCTCGCTGTGTGTGACACTGAGCAGGGATCTGGCCCCTGCTGTGAGATCGCTGCTCGTTACACACAGCCCTGGTTCGTTTTTTTATTGTTGCTCTCCCGCTGATAAGCACACATCGCTGTGTGTGACAGCAAGAGAGCAACAATCCTGAATGTGCAGGGAGCAGGAGCCGGCGTCTGACAGCCTGCGGTAAGCTGTAACCAAGGTAAACATCGGGTAACCAAGGTGGTTACTCGATATTTACCTTCGTTACCAGCCTCCGCCGCTCTCACGTTGCCAGCGCTGGCTCCCAGCCCGTAACGTACACGGAGTCTCTGGTAAAACAGACGGCTGGATGGACGGGTCCCACAGGCGGCTGCGGTGATCACTCCCGGTAGGTTGGCGGTGACTGTCTCTCCCTGCACCTTTGTTGTGTTTTCGGCCCCGATGGCTTCCCACCGGTAGCCCGCTCCCCAGCGGTGTGTTTGCCAGAGGAGCCCCTTTTGCCCACAGGCGCTGGCCCTGGGAACCCTAGCTGTGGCGGTAGCTGTATTTCCCTTCACGGTTGAGCGCTTGCCTTCAGTCGGGTCTTTGCTGCTGGGAAACCCCGGAGGTTCCCTCGCTGACGGATTTGACCGGTTTAACGGCGACTCCAAGCCTCGTCGGGGTCCGTAGGCCCTGCCGGATGGTGCTGGCTTCTCTTCGCTCCCCGATCAGGTACCGGTGGGCCACCGCCCGTCCCCGGTCCTTACGGTTGTGCGTCAATCGGCCTCTCCTGCAGACGGTCACCACTATCTGCCAACCTTGCTCTCAGGTGCCCGGGCCACGTACCCAGACACGGTCAGTCTGCTCCAGCTCCTCAACTACTACTTCCCTCCTTCACTTTCCCTCACGGAACTCCAACTAACTCGCTTTTCCCGCCTCCAGGGCTGTGAACTCCTCAGTGGGAGGAGCCAACTGCCTGGCTGCACCCCACCTGGTGAGGACATCAGCCCCTGGAGGGAGGCAACAAGGATTTGTGTCTGACCTTGATGTTCCTAACCGGGGTGTGGGGTGTGTTGTTGCAGTACCTGTGACGTCCTGGCTTGTCCAGGGCGCCACATTTGCATTACCCTTGCTGGTGATCAAAAATATTGGGACTCCAAGCTGTTTTCTTCCAATTAATTTATTTATTTGTTAGGATAAACCAGGCTAAACACTTTTTAGTCTGGTTTAACCTAATAAATAAATATATATATTTTTAAAAGGGCATTGGGTTCCCTCTATTATTGATAACCAACCAGCCAAGGGAAAGCAGACAGCTGCAAGCTGGTATATTTAGACTTGGAAGGACCAAATAACCACGGGCCTTCACAGCCTAATAATTTCAGCCCCCAGCCGTCTGCTTTACCTTGGCTGGTGATCAAAAATAAAGTGGACTTCACTCTGTTTTTTAAATTATTTATCCATATATAATTAAAAAAAAGATGGTCTAGTGTCCCTTCTAGTTTTTATTTAGCAGCCAACATAAATCATTTTCTGGTAGAAATACTTGCCTGGACTCATCTCTGACTCCAAGGTCGCTGCTGGAAAGTGATCAAGGAGGGTTTAGTGGGCCCTATATTTGCTGAAATGGACACAATCATTGCTGAAATGGAATTGGAGAAGCATGGGGAAGATGCCTGGATGCATCTCTGACTCCAAGGTCGCTACTGGGATGTAAAAAATGACATCTTTCTTTTAAAAAAGTGTGGGTCCTCTCTATTTTTTGATAACCAGTCAAGGTGAAGTAAACAGGTTTTGTTTCTCTTGATTGGTTGTCAAAACTGTGGGGATACAACGCTTATTTTGCTTAATTAATAAATTTTTTATTTCCCAGTAAGCAATCTTGAGAGTCAGAGATGCATTCAGGCATCTTCCCTATGCTATTCCCATTCCATTTTAGTGCTGATTCCATCCATTTCAGCGCTTTTATGGCCCATCATGTCCTCCCCATAGACTTCCATTATAATTGTTACTCGAACAGAGCCCGTCTGAGCGTCAGATCTACTTGATTTGAGTAGTGAGCACTTCAGAACTTTAGTGCTTGCTCATCACTAGTTGACACTGTCGCGGGCGGAGGAGGGGACGCTGCGCTCTCCCACTGCTCGGGTCCGGCCGCTGCTGCGGCTGCCGCTGCTGCTCGGTGGTGGCTCGAGCGGTGGGCCAGATCCCGGGGACTCGAGCGGCGCTCCTCGCCCGTGAGTGAAAAGGGGTTGGGATTGATTGGATGGTGGGGATTTGGTTATTGTCCGTGACGCCACCCACGGTTGTGGTGATATTGGTGACACCACCGCTGTTCTGGACGGGGATCCCGGGAGCGGTGACAGGGAGCAGCTTTGTTGTTAGTTCTCCCCTCCGTGGGTAGGGGGTTGGTTGTCCCGGGGCCCGGTGATGGGGTAGGAATGGATGACAGGCGGGTTACAGGGCCTGGTGGGGTGCAGGGTCGCGGGGGCAGCGCTGTGCCGCACGGCACGGTGGTACTCACTCAGCCAATGATGAGGACACAGTTCTCGGTAAAACAAACGGCTGGATGGACGGGCCCCACAGGCGGCTGCAGTGTTGTTTCTCCCGGCAGGTTGGTGGTGACTGCCTTTCCCTGCACCTATGTACGGTAGATGGTTCCAATGGGTTCCCACCGGTAACCCGCCCCCCAGCTTGGATATGGGCTGGAGGAGCCCCTTTTGCCCGCAGGCTCTGGCCCTGAGAAACGGTTGCCTTGGCGATGGCGGTGTCTCCCTCTCTTGGTTGGACTGTTGCCATCTGTCGGGACTTGGCTGTTGGGAAACCCAGGAGGTTCCCTTCACTAACGAATTCGGCAAATTCACGGCGACTCCTAGCCTTGCCGGGGTCCGTAAGCTCCTGCCAGATGGTGCTGGCTTCTCCTTGCGTACTGGTTTGGTACCGCCGGGCCACCGCCCATCCATGGTCCTCACGGTAGACTCCGATAGGCCACTCCTGCAGACGGTCACCACCGTCTGCCAACCTTGCTGTACCGCCAGGGCCACACACCCGGACGCTGTCAGTTAGTTGCTCCACTACCACTTTCCTTCCTTCCACTTTCACCTCCAAAACTAATCTGTCTGCTTTTCCCGCCTCCAGGACTGTGAACTCCTTGGTGGGTGGGGCCAACCGCCTGGCCCACCCCCTGGTGTGGACATCAGCCCCTGGAGGAAGGCAACAAGGGTTTTGTGTCTGACTTCGGTGTGCCTGACCGGGAGTTGGGGTGTGTGGGTGTTGTGCTCTGTGGCCCCTGGCTTGTCCAGGGCGCCACTACACCTTTGAAATTGTTCCAAAAACTGAAGTATTTCCCCCAAAATATTATTACACATGTTGTGGTACACATTTTAATTTCCTTTGTGTGTATTCAAACAATGCAAAAAACAAAGGAAAAAAGTCAAATTGGACAAAGTGTCACATAAAATCCAAAAATGAGTTGTGCAAAATTGTTGTGGGCTGCTATTTTTTAGGCTGGGAAGGGCCAAATAACCATGGACCTTCCCACCCTGATAATACTAGCCCATAGCTGTCTGCTTTACTTTGTCTAGTTATGAAAAATAGGGGGGCCCACAACTTTTTTATTATTATTTATTAGGTTAAACTGGCTAAATACCCTATAGGGCAACATGAAATGCACTAAAGGGTGCAAGTATATAATATGTAGTGGGGTGAGACATTACTTTGCTTTTGCACGGGCTTAGGTTGCAATTAAACTTCGTGCCAGACCAGAAATGTGTTGCTAGAGTTGAATGAGTACCTAACTATTCGTACTCGCTATACTCATAACAAGTACTATGTAATACTCGAGTATTTGTTCCGAATAGCGTGTGCAATGCAAGTCAGTGGGGAAAAGCTCGCAATGTAATGAGTAACCCGAATGCCGTACTATTCATGCGAGTAGCAAATAGTACGGCATTTGGGTTACACATTACTTTGCGAGTTTCCCCATTGACTTGCATTGCACACGCTATTCGGAATGAATACGCGAGTATTACACCTTACTCGTTACGAGTATAGCGGGTACGAATAGTTAGGTATTCGCTCAACTCTATGTGTTACCTGTTTCTGTTCATTCCATACGTTTTTATCATTTAATTACCGTCCTTCTGTTTTAAATGGATTGAATACATTTTTTTATATTATTGGAAACATATAGTGCTGGTTCCTTTGGAATTTATTTTCTTCGAGCTGCTGCTATATCGTGCACTTATCAGGTGAGTTGAATATTTCTCCCTTTTCTAAATTCTTATGGCTTTCCTTCAAGTCCACAGAATGCCAGCAAGCACTGAAGCTTACTTGCTGGACACCACCACACCACACAAGCACCAAAATCTTCTCTGCCCAATCTCAGAACAGCATCCATTATGTTCTAATCAATCTAATTACACCAAAATCATCCACCAAAGGTCACCCAAAGGGTGAAAGTATGGTGCAAGAGAAAGCCTATGGAGTCAGTGTTTGTGAAAAAAGTATGTGATTTCAATTTTTTTGCTATTTTTACAGAAATGAAAAATCACTTCTTACTTTTCAAACAATTTTACCTTGCAGACTTGTGTAACAATAAGAATAATTATAATAAATTATTATTCTCATTTAATTATTGTAGAAGTTTTATCCTATTTGATTAACAAGTGGATCATGTACTTCTCTTCTGTGTGAATTTTTTTCTTCACAATTTTGGGAGGCACATTCATTTATTTGGAACCACTGGAATGTTTTTTCCGCAGTGACCTTTTTACCTGTTTTTATTCTGTATTTGCATTTAATAAAGATTGATATGTTTTCTATATATTTTGGAGGAGTTATTTTTTATATTGGCTTGTTTTCTGAGATTATGGCTCCCATTCATATGCTTGACCACGTAATTTTATATACAGCATGTGTATGGACAGTATGATGTGACACATTAGGACATGATGTTTATACTGTATATCATCTACTATTTCTCCAGACGGGATGACGAGCTTCTGTGGGAGTTGTATGTCCTGATATTGTATATATGTATATAATGTATATATATATATATATATATATATATATATATATATATGTATATATATACTGTATGGCCTCTGTAACAGGCCCAGAGGCCACACAATGTCTGGACCTTTCATATACCACATTACAATGATATACTTACATCATATCATCATCATCCTCATAAATCCTGTAAGAATAAGAACACAAGTCTAAGAACCCATAGCACCATAACACATGGGGGATTAATCATTCTTTCTTTATTTAATTATTTATTTAATGAAAATTAGTTTTATAGGAACCTATAAAAACATTAAAAAAAACCTAAAGCCAATGATAAAATATTTATGACTGTAGAGATCACACACTTATAATGAGGATTTACTTACGGGAATACTTTGGCATCACTGGAAGATGAAATCTGTAAATGTACAAATATTAATAATGATAATAATGATGCTAATACTAATATTCGGTGTGATGAGGGTAATGCTACCATTGTCCTTCCTGTTTGCTATCAGCCCTGACTTCTCCATAAAGCCATACTTTTATATATGCATTTGTTAATAAGGTAAGGGGAGATCAGTGGCCACCATAAATTCCTGATGCTGCTTATCTCATAGTACCTATAAGGAGGAAACATTTATCATGGAATCACTATGTACCAAAGTCATATCCTCTCTCTGTATGAGTCCCTGTATATATATACTGTATTTATGTATCCTATATCACACTGGTATCTGATGATATAATGGGAATTCTACTGTATATCGTGTCTCTACCATTCACTTCTCCCCTTTCTATACAATCAGTCTGGATGGTAATTCATGACTTACATCCATGAGCCAACGTGAATTGTTCTCCATCGTTAAAAATAAATCGCTCGTCAATCGTCAAGAAAAAAAAATATCACTGCAATCGCACTGTAAATGGATTAAAATAACAGGAGAAAGTTTGAATTAAGTAATAACAGGAAAATGATTTGTCAGAGGTAAATGATGGTGCCCTAATCTCAGTGACAGAAGTAAAGATGGAGGGAGACGAAAAAGAACTGTGCAGGACACGGTTGTTTTAGAGAGGAAACATAGGAAAGGTATGGAGAATTAAAGAAACTACTAATAAGAGAACAGGAGCTCAGACACATGATACTCACACTCCAACTCTACAAAACCCTCAAAGAACATTCTGAAGCGCAGCAGCTTATATGGGCGTGTGATGTCACACTGTACAGTCTCAGGACATTCTACTCTATGACATCACCATTCATAGCAATAGCTGCATGTGTCCTGGAAACCCTCTATAATGGGCACAATGTACTTTATATAAAGTGTTCTATATATTATAGTATTGACAGACGTACCATCACCCTGTGGGAATATGGAAGAACGGAATTGAAGCATTCTATTATGTTATTTAGTGTGTGTAACATGCAGTGTGTTTGTATTATGTAGAGTGTATGTGTATGTCTGTAACAGTAACATACAGTGTGTGTGCGTAATATACAGCATGTGTATATGATGTGTCTGTAACAGTAACATATAGTGTGTGTGTGCGTAATATACAGTGTGTGTGTAAGTTATAGTGTGTGTATGTGATGTGTCTGTAACTGTAACATATAGTGTGTGTGTGCGTAGTATACAGTCTGTGTGTAAGTTATAGTGTGTGTATGTGATGTGTCTGTAACTGTAACATATAGTGTGTGTGTGCGTAGTATACAGTCTGTGTGTAAGTTATAGTGTGTGTATGTGATGTGTCTGTAACTGTAATATATAGTGTGTGTGTGTGTATGACTATATGCACATGCTGCGTTTTGATCACGTTTTTGCATGCTTTTTTTCTTGCAGATTTTAATCAATACTTAGCAAAGTCTATGAGAATCCTGACTTGCTGTACACACACATCTTCTTTGTTCCGTGTAGATTAAAGTGCTGAAAATTCAAGCAGCATGTCAATTCTTTCTGTGTTTTTTCCTGCAGATATAATCCACTACAGTGCTTGAGCTCAGTCACTGCAATGGATTATATCTGTTTTCATATGTTTTTATTAAAATAAGGTTAACAGAATAACATATCAAATCCACACAATCAAGATATTATTATGCGTAGCAAACCATTATTTGAATACATGTGGGGATCTATTGTATGAATAAAACATTTTTATCTGGGGGGGAATAGGTATAAGAAAAGAGAAAGGAGAGGGGGGTGGAGGCAAAGAAAAACAAGGTGAAGAGGGAGTGGGTAAAAGGAAGAACAATGAACATATTCAAATCTTAACCATGTTAACAGGCTTCCATTCTAGGAATATAAGCATATTGTCAAGAAAGCATGACTGAAGGTTTGAACAAAAGGATTCATGTTATAAAAAAGGTTTTTACTGTATTTTTCGGACTATAAGACGCACCGGACCATAAGACGCACCCTGGTTTTAAAGGAGGAAAATAGGAAAATAAAATTTTAAGCAAAAAATGTGGTCATGACACACTGTTATGGGGCGAGGATCTGCTGCCTACACTGTTATGGGGGTAATGTCCCCAAATTCTCTGCTAAGGTACCCCATCCTGGTAATGATCCTCCTGCCTTGTATATGTACCCCATCCTGGTATATACCCTTATCCTGCTATATACTGGCATCCTGCTATATACCCCCATCCTGCTATATACCCCCATCCTGCTATATACTGCCATCCTGGTATATGCCCTTATCCTGCTATATACCCCCATCCTGCTATATACTGCCATCCATCCTGCTATATGGCCCCATCCTGCTATATGGCCCCATCCTGCTATATGGCACCATTCTGCTATATGGCCCCGTCCTGTTATATGGCATGTATTCTGTATCACACAAAAAAATAAACGTTTATACTCACCTTTCCTTGCTCCATGCAGCATCGCTCCTCCCTCTGCCTGTGGCGGTAGCAGCACTGCTGACCTGTGTGGCGCCGTCACTGTTCCCTACAGCATCACTTGTCCTCCTGTCTGCCGGTCAGCTGACCTGCATGACTAGCGGCGCGCACAGCGATGACGTCATTGTTGCGCTCACCGCTTGCTACACAGATCAGCTGGCCGGAAGACAGGAGGAAATTGCGGTGCTGCAGGGGAACGGTGACGGGTGAGTGTACTGATTCACTGCCCCCGGCGCTGACCTGTGTGGAGCCGTTCCCCTGCAGCATCGCGATGTCCTCCTGTCTGCCGGCTGATGTGTGTGGAGAGCGCGCACCGGAATGACGTAATCTCTGTGCTCACCGCTCGCTACACAGATCAGCTAGCCGGCACACAGGAGGAGATTGTGGTGCTGCAGAGGAACGGTGACGGGTGAGTGTACCGTACTTATTCACTGCCCCCCGCGCTGATGATGATGCGCGGGGGGCAGTGAATACAGCCGCACATGATCAATCCAGGCTGTAGTTGCCAGGGGTGATCACGGCCGGCTGTTTACTATGCACGCACCCCCCGCCCATCATTCCGCCCACCTGTCAGCGCTGGCTTCAGCGCTGAGAGATGATGGGCGGGATGATAGGCGTGCATATGTAATGAGTGGGCCCACGTGGTCACGGCAGGTGCTGCCATAGCCTGCTCGTGCCACCGATGACCCGCTCCACCGCAGCACTGGCCGCAGCCCTATATTCAGACCATAAGATGCACCCCCTACTTTCCCCCAACAGTTGGGGGAAAAAAAGTGCGTCTTATGGTCCGAAAAATACGGTAAGTAGTTATAAATATTTATTTATGAGGCAGTATATCAAATTTTAACTAGCAATCCTACCTTCATTACATTTTTAAAACATCAATTTTAATTAGATACTTTTTAAAAAATACAAAATAATTCCACACCGTGAGTGAATACACACAACCAACATAAACAAAAGAATAAAAATTTCAGACACAATGAGGCCACAGTTGGGGACCTCCTTATATGTGGAGTTATTGTGGAATTCTCGGTACTATATATCTAGATTAGTTGAAAAAATCTGAATACACCCTGCACTAATCTGTCCGCTACCTGTCAATGGAGATATAACTTACGTTACACGCACCCTAAAGTTAAAGAGGTGCCCCCATTCCACGGCGGCTAGCCCTTGGAAGCTGCCCCTGAACTCCCTTACTACTACAGATATAGGCAGTTTAGGTATATAAGTAATTATTCAAAATATGGTCACTTATCATAAACATTCTTACGGCTGCTAACACCAATACAATCCGCAAATGAGTCCACAGAAAAACTCATGAGGCCACAGTTGGAGACCTCTTCATATGCGGGGTTATTGTGGGAAACCTCAGTACTGTCTATCAAGATCAGGGCAAAAAGGATCTAAATACACCCTATAACAGTCTGTCCGCTACCTATCAATGGAGATATAACTTTCGTTACACGCACCCTAAAGTTAAATAGGTGCCCCCATTCCGCGGCGGCTAACCCTTGAAAGCTGCCCCTAAACTTCCTCACTAGCTCAGATAAAGGCAGTTCAGATATTTAAATAATTATTCAAGATGGTCACTTATCTTAAAAGTTCTCACAGCAGCTTTTCCACATAAATATAGTCCGCAATGAGTCCAAAATGAAAACTCGACGCGTTTCCCCCCATTAGTGTATATTGGGGTTCATCAGGAGTTTAGAGGCACAATCGCCGTTCTGATGTTCAGCTACACATGTGGCAGCAAGAGTCCCTCAAAGACGGTGCTTATGGCAGACCAATATTTATTTATGCAATACCTTGTATAAAACTATTCCAGTGATCCCATCTTCAGTAATAGGACGCAAAGGCATTGTTAATGGTAGCAAAGTACTTCTCGAAGTTGTTGTGAAGAGAAGAAGTCTCTACAACCTCAGAGATAGTGGGCACTGTAGGTTTCTTCCAATTAGAAGCTATAAGATTTCTAGTACAGTAACTAGAAATACATGAGTTAGGATAGGTTTATATATAGGGTCACATTTTTCCAAATTAAGTGAAAGCAGGGCTATTTGGGGAGTTACCTGAATTGCGGAGTTAGTAATCTGAGTAATCAGACTAGAATTATTTTCCCAGAGACTCTTCAATCTGGGGACAACTCCAGAAAATGTGGAGTAGAGTACCTCACTCGTCGCAATCCCTCCAACATAAAGGGGACATCTCTCTATTAAATTTAGTAAGTCTGCGTGGAGTGAGATACCAACGCGAGAGATTTTTTAAGTGAAATTGATGGAGAGAAGCACATGCATTTGAAGAATAGGTTAGTGAAATGGCTTTCTGCCATTCCTCATCCGTAAAGCTCTTACCCAAATCTTTTTCCCAATCTAGCATATATTTGCTTTTGTGGAATGTTAGATCGTTATTGAAGTAGTTATAGATATTTTTGCACCATAGGGACATTTTGGTTGGGTTACAGAATAACATGCAGGTTATTTCAGAAAGGGGGTTTGTAAATAATAATTTTGTCTTTAAAATTTCCCTAAATTTGATGAGGGCCTTAAAGTCAGAGTCTGGGAGCTTGTGTTTGATCTTGATATCCAGGAAGTTTATAAAGTCTTTTCCATTAAAGATGTCTCCAACCGTTTTTAGATTTGACTCCTGCCATGTTGAGGGAATTTCTGAGTTATCCAGAATTGCCAACATTTTTAGCGGAGTATTTCTAAGAAGATGATTTTTATTAAGATTAGTCAGAGTTTTGGCCAAAGTTTTCCATGCTCTTATTGTAGCGTATAAAGTAGGGGAGTTTGGAGGTGGGATAAAAGGGTTGATTAGGTGAGTTAAAATTAAAGATTTTATGGGTTGGTAATTAACAGAGGACATCTCTAAATCCATCCTAGGAAATAAATTGCTTCCCTCTATTAGCCTCTGACTCTGTTTAACCTTTGTCAGGCTGCATAATTTTGCCAAAATTTCTCGACCCCTTATCTCGGAAGGGGGTGGAGATATTTTATTGAAATTTGGCCAATATATTCTGGACCAAAACTGCTGAGATGTCACGAAATTTCAGCCCTCTTCAGCTTTTCTAAAAAAAAAAATTATTGCAATTTAAAAAGGGAATAGTTACAATTGTACCTATTCAGCCGGACGAAGGTTAATTAAGTTAGAAAGATGATAGTTTTTAATATTGGGGAGCCCTAAACCTCCCTGGATTATATCTGTTAGTTCTGCACTTGCAGCACTGACAGTTTGCCTCACACATCATGCATCCGGCATGGTGTGTGAGGCTCTCCATAGTTCAGTAACCAAAGGTCGTCATGGTGATGACCAAGGGTTGCCATGGCAGTGATTGGGTCCCTGTGATCAGATTACAGGGACCCCATCGTCTGGGGGAGGTAAGTGATTCTTCTCCCTGCCTCCTGAATGCTGCGATCACATTGATAGCATCATTCAGAGGGTAAAACTGCCGGGCACCGCTCCAGGCAGTGAGAGCCGGGTCTCAGGTGTAACATCAGCCAGAGACCAGCAGCGATCGCGGGAATAAAGCGCAGGAGCCCCCACGATCACCATGACTAAAAAAACAAATAGAAAAACGCATGGACAAAGAAGATAAAAAAAATGTGTTTTTCCTGCCAAAACATGCAGTTTTGTGAGCAAACTATCTGCACACAAATCTGCTAAGTGGGCACATACCCTAACTGTTACATATAGTGTATGTGTGTGTGTGTGTGTGTGTGTCTAACTTACAGTGTGTTTATATAATGTAGAGTGTGTATGTGTGTGTAATAGACAGTGTGTGTGTGACTTACAGTGCATTTGTATGTGTAACATACAGTGTTGCATGTGTGTGTGTGTGCATATATAGTGTGTGTAGTGTATGTTACATACATAAGAGTGTATAATCAAAAACAAAGAGGAATCCAAGTATATAGTATAAATTATTTGTTTATTTTAATTTTTTTTTATAAATAATTGATACAATATACTCGGATTCCTCTTTGTTTTTGATTATACACTTTTTTGAGTTAAGGTATCACAAATATTATGGTGGAAAATATAGGAATTTTTTCGATATGTATACATAAGAGTGTGTAGCATTCAGATTTAGAAATGCCAGCAACAGATGATCCATTCTAGATAATCACCCAACGAACAAGCAAAATCCTCATTCATCATGCGATTGGCTTCTTATGTCAGAACAAATATCATCACTCTCAACAGCAAAATGCCCGGCGTAAGCATGAATGCGCTGCCTATAACATGATACATATGGGGACAGATTATTATCAGTGATACTTCTAGCACCATTATTCCTCATCAGCCTGTGGAATCAGTCCAGTGAACAAGCACCAAACAGCCTGAATATCGTCATTTTGCTCTCGTAACTGTCTGAAATCAGCTCTTATAATTGCACACTAAATGTTCCGTGTGATGGGACAATATGTTGCCATTTGGAAATAAATTGAATATTTTTCTTAGGGCCTCTCTGTCTGACAAAAAATTATGTCTATGTGTCTTTAAGGAGCACATAGATCTTTCTACAGCGGCCAATCAGTGTGGACTCCTGTCTATTGTTATTATAAAAAAATATATAAATATAAAAAAAACTGTACAATGAGCAGTCTAATTTAGCAAATATGACTTCAGGTTCAGAGCACACAGAAGTGTTTTTTGTGTTTTTTCTATGCAGCAGAGGAGTAAAAAGATGAAGATGGATCCTTGGATTTTTTATGGAACAAACTGCTGTCAAAGTGTCAAAGTTCAATCATTTGTATCAGGATACAATCAATAAAAGTGGCAGATCTGCTACATTACTAGGACAATCTTTTTAAAGGGCTAATGCAAAATTAAAGGTGGAATGTGATTGTCTGCCATGACAAAACAACTCTTCTTGCAGAGATTTAGTGAATAATCTACGCTATGAAGTATTTACATCACACAAATATGTTGCTTCTGATGCCTACATCATGTATATCACAAAAGTGAGTACACCTCTCACATTTTTGAAAATATTTTATTATCGTTTTACATGGGACAACACTGAAGATATGACACTTTGATACAATGTACAGTAGTCAGTGTACAGGTTGTATAACAGTGTAATTTTGGTGTGACCTGTAAATAACTCAACACAGCCATTAATGTCTAAACCGCTGGCAACAAAAGTGAGTACACCCATAAATGAAAATAGCCAAATTGTGCCCAATTAGCCATTTTCCTTCCCCAGTGTTATGTGACTCATTAGTGTTATAAGGTCTCAGGTGTGCCTGCTTTACATGCTGCAATGTATCTTACAATGTGTCGGCGGGGTCACGTCGTAAGTGACGCACATCCGGCATCGTAAGGTACATTGCAGGGTGTGACAGGTACGTGCGATTGCGATTGAACGTTAAAAAGTTCATCACATACACATCGTACCTTTCTCTGGAATTGAAAGTCAGATTGTTCATCGTACCCGGGGTAGCACACATCGCAGTGTGTGACACCCCAGGAACGATGAACAGATCTTACCTGCCTCCTGCGGCTCCCGGCCCACAATGCGGAAGGAAGGAGGTGGGCGGGATGTTTACATCCCGCTCAGCTCCGGCCCTCCGCTTCTATTGGTCGGATGCCGGGGGACGTCGATGTGACGCCGAACGTTCCTCCCACTCCAGGAAGTGGACGTTCGCCGCCCACATCGAGGTCGTATGGACAGGTAAGTACGTGTGACGGGGGTTAATCGTTTGTGCGGCATGTTCAACAAATTGAACGTGCCACACATACGATGGGGGCGTTGCAAATCGCATACGATATAGTATGCGAAATTTCAATGTGTAAAGCAGGCTTAAGTGTGTTACATTTGGTGTTATCGCTCACACTCTCTCATACTGGTCACTAGAAGTTCAACATGGCTCCTCATGGCAAAGAATTCTGTGAGGGTCTGAAAAAAAAACAATTGCTGCTCTACATAAAAATGTTCCAGGCTAAAAGAAGATTTTCAATACGGCAAAATTGAGCTGCAAAATCACGGCCAAGACCATACAGTGGTTCAACAAGACAGGTCCACTCAGAACAGGCCTTTCCACGGTCAACCAAAGAAGTTGAGTGCATGTGCTCACGTCATATCCAGATGTTGTCTTTTCAAAATAGATGTCTGAGTGCTGCCAACCTTGCTGCAGAGGGTACAGGGTGGAGGGTCAGTTCTCAGACCATATGTCACACACTGCATCAAATTGGTCAGCATGGCTGTTGTTTCAGAAGGAATCCTTTTCTAAAGAAGATGTCCAAGAATACCAGCAAATAGTTTGCTGAAGACAAGCAGACAAAGGACATGGATTACTGGAACCGTGTCCTGTGGTCAGAGGAGACCAAGATAAACTTATTTGGTTCAAATGGTGCCCAGAGTGTGTGGCGGCAACCAGAAGATGAGTACAAAGACAAGTATGTCAAGCATGGTGGTGGGAATGTCATGATTGAGGCTGCATAAGTGCTGCATGAGCGCTGCCAACTTTGGGGAGCTACAGTTCTTGGATGGAACCATGACTGTACAACATATACTGTGACATACTAAAGCAGAGCATGATACTCCCCTTTGGAAACTGGGCCACAGGGCAGTATTCCAACATGATAGCGACCCCAAACACACCTACGAGACAACAACTGCCTTGCCTACAGAAACTGTGATTAAAGTTGCTGGACCTAAACCCTATTGAGCATCTGTGAGGAAGCCTCAAATGGAAAGTGGAGAAGCGCAAGGTCTCTAACATCCACCAGCTCCATGATATGGCTCCTGGGAAGCTCTCATGAACTCCATGCCCAAGAGTGTTAAGGCAGTGCTTGAAATGATGGTAACTAGAAAAATTGCCAGAACCTTCTAATGTCATAGTCTGTACTGGTGCATAGTGAACATGGCATACAATATTCAAAAATAGCAGTTGCACTGAAGTAAAGGGAAGGAGAAAAACAAAAATGTAGATGGTGAACATTGGACTATGAATACGCAGTACTGACGAGAAAACATGAACAAAAATTTAAAAATATAATATGAGTTACTTAGCAAATAAAGGTGGCCAAATTTATCTGTGCTTAGATACCAACGTCAAGGTGTAACTCTCATCTGGGTCCTACTCTAAATGCTATGCCTTCAAAAATGTTTCCTGTTTTCTTGGCAGTAATGCGTATTCATATCCAATGTTTACGATCTACATTCTTGTTTTTCTCCTTCCCTTTACTTGACGGCAACTGCTATTATTTAATATTGTACGTCATGTTCAGTTTGCACCAGTTCAGAATCTGTGATTAGGAAGTGCCGGCAATTTTTCTAGTTTGTATTATGGCATCATGTCCTTTGTCTGTGCACTCCTCCCAGTTATTTCAGGTGTTTTAATTTTCCATTTTCAGGTTCTATTCTAGCCCATATAAGAGGTCAGTTTGGATAAGAGAGGCATAGCATTTAGAGTAGGACCCAGATGAGAGTTACACCTTGACGTTGGTATCTGCGAAAAGATAAATTTGGCCACCTTTACTTGCTAAGTAAGATATTTTTAAAAAAAATATTTTCAAAAAATGTTTCATTTTTTTTGGAAGTAATGCATATTCATATTCCAATGTTCAGCAACAACATTCTTGTTTTTCTCCTTCCCTTTATTTGAGTGCAACACACAAAATATTGACACTATGAGCACAATTTGGACATTTTCACTTATGGGTGTACTAACGTTTATTGTCAGTGGTTTAAACATTAATGGCTGTGTGTTGAGTTACTTAGAGGGCACTAAATTTACATTGTTATACAAGCAGTACACTGACTATTTTGCATTGTATCAAAGTGTCATATCTTCAGTGTTGTCCAAATAAAATATATAATTCTTTACACAAATGTGAAGGGTGTACTCACTATTGTGATATACTGTATATTACTGTAAAGCTGGATTTAGTCATTTCTAACCATGTAGAACGTGTAGGAAATGTTCACAAAAAATGTCCAGACCTTCACAACACCCTGAGGGAACTGCATTGTATGAACAAGGATATCTCCAATTCTCTGTCTCAATATTCAACAACAGAAAAGAACGCCAAATATTTTTTCTTTTTTTATCCAAATTTTTTATTGTTTTACAACATGAATACATTAAAACCTTCATAAAGCATTTCTCTATCACTATACATTGTCACGGATTTATATTTTTCCTGTCCTATTATACAATAAATTGATCTTTAAATCCCTTCTATCCCTGCCCCCAACATGTCTTTGGCCCCTTTCACACATCAGTTTTTTGCAATCAGTCACAATCCGCCAAATTTTGAAAAAAGATGGATCCGGCAACTGATACCGCCGGATCCGTTTTTTTTCTCATTGACTTGTATCAGGATTGCGACGGATGGTCTCAAGTTTCATCCGTCGTTCAATGGATCCGTCGAAAAATGTTTGTCGGAGACGATGTCCACAATTACGTTTTTGGTGTACGTCGAAATAACGGACAGATACAAATCTGTCGCCGTCTGTCGTTTGGTAGAATGGAAGGCTATTGGCGCAGGATCCATTGTAATCTATCAAATGACGGAATTTGGCGACAAATTCCGTTTTTTTTAACTGAGCATGCTCCAATTTATTATTTAGCCCCCAGCTAGTTGGAAACGTCGAAAAACGGATCCGTCGCATCAGTTTAGCCACAATCAGCGACGGATCTGTCAATCCGTCGAGAAAACAGATTTTGACTGATGACAAAAAACTGATGTGTGAAAGGGGCCTTAGATCCTCTCTTACAAACCTAGATGACATTCTCTTAGCGTTGCACAACTCTTAGCTCCCTGTTTTGTGGGCATTGTATTCCAAAACCTATAGTCTGTCAATACCTGCCGACACCTCTTTAACGTTTAGTCTTCCCAACCCGGCCCCAATATCTTCAATTAAATACCATTCTGTCATCACGAAAGGTTTCACAATTTCTTCTATCTCGTTGTCAGAATAGTATTTTAGTATAATATAACATTTAGATGCGGTTTTGTTTTGCCATAAGATGCAGATTTGGTTCAGGAATTGTTGTATAAATTCTAGCACCAAATTTGCATCTCTTGACAAAAAAACCTACGTTTTTTTGTGATAAGATACAATTTATCAGGTTTGTGCTCCATCACAACTATTTTTCCTGCGGCAACGATTTTCCCAACAGTGTATGGGCAGCACTATAGGAAGCAAAATGTAACCACAATATGCTAACCTGTTTATGACTAAACTAGAGAAGGAGTTTTTGTCATCTTGTGTTATTAACCTACTAGCATACTCTGGCTACATTGATGATCTGCTAATAATCTGAACAGGCTCAAAAGATGATCTGATTACCTTTCAGAAAACCTTCAACAAGTTCTACCCAATCATCAAGCTCACCCTCAACTTCTCAAAGTTACAAATACATTTTCTGGACACAACCATATTCATCAAAGACAATACCATACAAACATCAATTTACCATTATCCCACAGAAAGAGAGGCCATACTGGGCCTACTTTGAAAGGGAGGCAGGCATGACTCGGTTAGGATGGGAATTAAACTGGGAACAAGTGATTGGTGTTAGGCAGGGGTTAAAAGATATTTAGAGGATGGAAAAAAGAGATTCAAAATAGCATTGTGGGTGTAGTCAGAAAAAAGATGGGGCCATTAGGGGTTTATAATTGGACCATTAAAGAGGGCATCCATTTTGGGCACAGAAAGCAAACAATCTCCCATTTACCCACCCAAATTTATTTTATCATGATTACGTTTATTAAAAAAAACAACAATTCCCTTAGATTGGTAATTGCTTATCGGTTATTACAGAGGTAATGGGCATTCAATAACTCAGTATTTTGTCATAGCAGCATAGCAAGGGGAAGAGTTGGAATTTGGGGTTTGTGGCGGAATGGTGTTGGGAACCCAAAAGGTTCTGGACCCCTCAAGTGGACCTTTTATATGCCGGTGGGTAGATGAATCCCATGGTAGGCCTGGATGGGCCACAGGTTGGGGCTTGCGTTTGTACGAGACCAGGTTGTTTTTTAACTGGTGCCTCCGAGCACTTGATTTTAAGCACTTGTTTTTTAACTGGTGCCTCCGAGCGCTTGAACGGCTGGAGCTAAAAAGATCAGTCTGGCTACAGTTTGAGTAAATACACGTCGGTAGGTTTGGGGCTTCGAGGACCACCCTATGGTTTTTTGTAGGTTATATATTTGTGGTGTTTATGTTGTTTTTGTTACAATAAAAGGCTGCTGTGGCCAAAAAAATCCATATTGATGTGCAGTCTGTTTATTTTGGGCAGGGTATGAGAAGGATTCATTTGAGGTAACATAGTAACATAGTAACATAGTTTGTAAGGTGGAAGGAAGACATTATGTCCATCTAGTTCAGCCTATTTTTAGTGCAGCTGTTCTGCAGTATTGAACCAGGGGAAGGTAAAACCCACAGAGTAAGAGCCAATTTTCTTCATAGGGAAAAATATTCTTTCCCAACTCCTAATCTGGGTCAACTATCTACCTGTAATATTATGTTATTCCTAACCTTCTATACTGTTGCTTTCAAGAAAAGCATCCATTCCTCTCTTAAATTCATTCAGTGAGTTGGCCATCACCACTTCCCCAGGAAGAGAGTTCCAGAGCCTCACTGCTCTTACCGTGAAGAACCCTCTTCTATGCTGATGTAGAAATTTTCTTTCCTCCAATCGAAGAGAATGCCCCCTTGTTCTTGTCACAGTCCTTGGTACAAACAGATCATGGGAGAGATCTCTATATTGCCCTCTGATATACTTGTACGTATTTATTAGGTCCCCCCTAAATCTTCTCTTTTCTAGAATAAATAGACCTAATTTTGATAACCTTTCTGGGTATTGTAATGCACACACTCCACTTATTATTTTAGTTGCCCGCCTCTGAACCCTTTCAAGTTCAGTAATGTCTTTCTTGAGCACTGGCGCCCAAAATTGCACACAATACTCCAAGTGTGGTCTGACCAGTGATTTGTACAGAGGGTGAATGATGTTTTCATCTCGTGCCTCCAGACCTCTTCTAATGCATCCCATCACCCTATATGCTTTGGTGGCAGCTGCCTGACACTGGGCACTCCAATTTAGCTTCTTATTGACTAAGATGCCTAAGTCTTTTTCCATGTCTGATTTCTCCAGCAGTTTCCCATTTAGTAAGTAATCATAGCATCTGTTTCTCCTTCCCATGTGTATAACCTTACATTTATCAGTGGTAAACCTCATTTGCCATTTTTCAGCCCAACTCTCCAATTTACTCAAATCCATCTGTAGTTGCAAACTGTCCTCCTTTGTGTTAACTACCTTACATAGTTTTGTATCATCTGCAAATACTGATATTTTACTCTGTAAGCCATCCACCAGATCATTAATAAATATATTAAAAAGTAGAGGTCCCAGTACAGACCCCTGTGGTACCCCACTAGTAACCCTGGCCCAATCTGAGAATGCACCATTAATAACCACTCTTTGTTTTCTATCACTAAGCCAGCTACCTACCCATCTACACACATTTTCCCCGAGCCCAAGCTTTTTCATTTTACTTATCAATCTTTTATGTGAGACAGTGTCAAATGCTTTACTAAAGTCATGATAAATGACATCCAATGATTCTCATCGGTCCATGTGAGAGCTTACATCCTCATAAAAGCTGATCAGATTAGTTTGACTGGAGCGATCCTTCAGATATCCATGCTGATATGGAGTTAAACATTTATTAACATTGAGATATTGCATAATAGCATCCCTTAAAAACCCTTCAAACATTTTACCCACAACAGATGTTAAGCTTACCGGCCTATAGTTTCCAGGTTCCCTTTTAGATCCCTTTTTGAATATTGGTACCACATTTGCTTGCCGCCAATCCAGTGGAACAGACCCAGTTTCTATAGAGTCTTTAAATATAAGGAATAGAGGCCTGTCTATCACATTACTTAACTCCCTTAATTCCCAAGGGTGAATGCCATCAGGGCCTGGTGATTTGTCAATTTTAATGTTACTAAGTCGGTTCTGCACTTCTTCCTGGGTTAGGCAGGTCATACTTAATGGGGCATTTACATGATCACTCTGCATTTCCCCTGGTATATCCTTTTGCTGTGTGAACACAGTTGAGAAAAAAGTATTTAAAACATTTGCTTTTCCCACATCGCTCTCTATGATTTTACCCTCATTGTTCTTTAAAGGGCCGACACCATCAATTTTAATCATTTTGCTGTTTATATAATTAAAGAATAGTTTGGGATTTGCTTTGCTTTCCTTAGCAATGAGTCTCTCAGTTTCTACTTTTGCTAAATGTATTTCTTTTTTACACATTTTATTTTTTTCTCTATATATTTTTAATGCTTCCTCGCTGCCTTCTTGTTTTAGCTTTTTAAATGCCTTTTTCTTATTATTCATTGCCCCTTTTACATCCTTATTTAGCCACATTGGTTTTCTCCTGTTCCTAGCCCTTTTATTTCCGTATGGTATGGCTCGCTCGTAGTGGGTGTTTAATACCGATTTAAAAATGTCCCACTTATTTTCTGTGCTCCTATTATTGAGGACATTGTCCTAATCAATTCGGCGAAGGTCTTCTCTAAGCTGATCAAACTTTGCTTTCCTGAAATTCAGCGTTTTTGTAACCCCCCTCCAAGGCACCTTACTGAAGGACAAGTGGAATTGTATTCTATTGTGGTCACTATTCCCTAGGTGCCCATCCACTCGTACGTCTGTTATTCTATCTGGCCTGTTGCTTAAAATTAAGTCCAGAAGGGCTGCCCCTCTAGTTGGGCCCGGCACAAGTTGGGACAGATAATTATCCTTAGTTACTGACAGAAACCGGTTTCCTTTCTGAGATACGCAGGTTTCAGTTTCCCAGTCTATATCGGGGTAGTTGAAGTCCCCCTCATCTCATTGTGATTTGCTGCTTTGTCTATTTGTTTCAATAATACATTTTCAGTGGTTTCTGTTATATTTGGTGGCTTATAACAAACCCCTATGAGGATTTTATTATTAGTTTTCCCTCCTTGTATCTCCACCCATAGAGACTCCACCTCTTCATTTCCCTCTTGAATATCTTCTCTTAGTCTGGGCTTTAAACTGGACTTTATATATAGACAGACTCCACCCCCTTTCCTGTTTTTACGATCCCTCCTAAACAATTCATATCCTTGCAGGTTAGCCGCCCAGTCATAACTATCATCTAACCATGTCTCAGTTATTCCTACTATGTCGTATTTTTCCTCATACATTACCAGCTCCAGTTCCTCCATCTTATTGGTCAGGCTTCTTGCATTGGTCAGCATGCAGGAAAGAAGTTTTGCTCCCCTTTTCTTAGCTTCCTTCTTAGTACTCTGTCTTGGGTCCTCTTTACGGCATCTAGTATCCTTGATTAGTTTGTCCTTCTGCTGCATGTTCTTGTCTGCTGTTTTTTCTCCCATCCCCTCTTCTTCTAGTTTAAAGCCCTCCTGATGAGTGTGGCAAGCCTTCTGGCGAACATGTGTTTCCCAGGTTTTGTGAGGTGTATCCCGTCTCTTGCGAGAAGTCCATCGTTGAGGTAATTCACTCCATGGTCCAAGAATCCAAATCCTTGCTGCTTGCACCATCGTCGTAGCCAGTTGTTCACATATAGTATCCTATTCCATCTTCTTACGCCATGACCATCGACTGGGAGGATTGATGAGAAAACAACCTGTACGTTCAGTTCCTTTATTTTCTACCCCAGAATTTCAAAGCCTTCGCAAATAGTTGGTAGGTCATTCCTTGCCGTGTCGTTTGTGCCTACATGTATCAATAGAGGCAAATAGAAAAAAATTTCCAGCGTCTTCCAGAAGATAAAATGACAATTCTTTATTCATATAAAAATCTTCTTACCATCAAATAAAATAGTACATGGAGACATGAGGACAGAGGAGCTCTTTCCTACGCGTTTCACCCTGTAGAGGGCTTAATCATGGAATGCGTAAAAAGGTCTCTAAGCAAATATTTAAATGCAATGCACATCGAAAAACAGATCGTTCAATTACATAGAACACACCCATCACATTTGGTATGAGCAGCATTGTATTTAAAACAATACAAGAAAACAAGGAAAAAAGGAAAAGATTTTTTTGAAAATACAGAGACCAATACACAAGAAGAGAAATAGTTCTCTCCCCCTGTGTGTAAGTACAAACAGATCAAAACAAATAATAAGAATAAGAAAAAACATGCAATACAGTTAAAAACAAACTCTTGGTGCTAAAGAAGGCAATAATATATTAGCGCAAGACATGAAAAGGTATTTTATGTTGTTATATTAATATATACAAACAGTGAAAATCGCATCTGCGATATAAAATTAACGCAGAAAAAAAAAAAAAACCTTTCAAACACCTGGAGTCAGGGGGAGCTCTTAAGATTAGCATGGTAATGGGGAGAGAGATCGCTATGAATGCTGCATGTTCAAATCTCTCCTCTTGTTCATACCATGCAGTATTCTAGTGCCCAATTTATATATATATATATATATATATATATATATATATATATATATATATATATATAAAAATTATGCAGACTTTCTCTGTGCATAGTAATGGAGGGTTCCCACTAAAGAGTTGATAGCTTCAGAAACCCTCCATTGATAGGAAACAGGAAAAACTCAAGATTGGTAATGTTGTATATTTAGCTGAATGTACCCTGTGTTTAATTCAATATGTGGGTTGCACGAGTTGTCCTTTAAAGCAACGGATACGCAGACATATGTCTGACACATTAAATCCTTCTGCAGTGAATGTTTCAGCAGTCTCCAGGCACTTTATTACGGCCCACAATAGGTGCCTGGATTCTCTCACATTCGCTGGCATTGAAAAGGTCTATAAGGCTTTGTGCACACTAGAAATGTGAAGTTTCTCAAGAAAATTTCTTGAGAAACTTCTGGGAGTGAAAGATTTCCGGACCTCCGGAAAAAATTCGCACCAAATCCGCATGCGGATTTGCCGCGGATTAGCCGCGAATTTGCAGCGATTTTCCCGCGGGTGGTTCCCTGCGGATTTTGCAGGCTGTACTGCCGAAATCCGCAGGGTACCTGCGGAGAAGAATTGACATGCTCATTTTCTCAAGAAATTTTCTCGAGAAATTCTTCTCAAGGAAATTTCTTGAGAAAAATCCGCAGCGTGCGCACAGCTTTTTTTTTCTCATAGAATTTGCTGGGAAATGTCTGCACAAAGATTGCAGACATTTCTCAAGAAATTTCCGCGGCAAATCCGCGGGTAAAACGCACTAGTGCGCACAGAGCCTAAACCTGTCAGAGGAGGGGACCACCGCAGAAAGATTCTCAACAGAGTCTTTTTGGATATATAAATTAGGTACTAGAATACCGCATGGTATGAACAAGAGGAGAGATTTGATCATGCAGTATTCATAGCGATCTCTCTCCCCATTACCAATCTTGAGTTTTTCCTGTTTCCTATCAATGGAGGGTTTTTGAAGCTATCAACTCTTTAGTGGGAACCCTCCATTACTATGCACAGAGAAAGTCTGCATATTTTTTATATATATATATATATATATATATATATATATATATATATATATATATATATATATAAATTAGGCACTAGAATATTGCTTGGTATGAACAAGAGGGGAGATTTGAACATGCAGTATTCATAGTGATCTCTCTCCCCATTAACATGCTAATCTTAAGAGCTCCCCCTGACTCCAAGTGTTTGAAAGGATTTTTTTTTATATATATATATATATATATATAAATTGGGCACTAGAATACTGCATGGTATGAACAAGAGGAGAGATTTGAACATGCAGCATTCATAGCGATCTCTCTCCCCATTACCATGCTAATCTCAAGAGCTCCCCCTGACTCCAGGTGTTTGAAAGGATTTTTTTTTTTTTATCTGCGTTAATTTTATATCGCAGATGCGATTTTCACTGTTTGTATATATTAATATAACAACATAAAATACTTTTTCATGTCTTGCGCTAATATATTATTGCCTTCTTTAGCACCATGAGTTTGTTTTTAACTGTATTGCATGTTTTTTCTTATTCTTATTATTTGTTTTGATCTGTTTGTACTTACACACAGGGGGAGAGAACTATTTCTCTTCTTGTGTATTGG
Source organism: Anomaloglossus baeobatrachus (assembly GCF_048569485.1). NCBI lineage: Eukaryota > Metazoa > Chordata > Amphibia > Anura > Aromobatidae > Anomaloglossus > Anomaloglossus baeobatrachus. The sequence goes on along the minus strand of NC_134355.1, from coordinate 568,981,234 downwards.
TCTCTGTATTTTCAAAAAATTTTTTTCCTTTTTTCCTTGTTTTCTTGTATTGTTTTAAATCCAATGCTGCTCATACCAAATGTGATGGGTGTGTTCTATGTAATTGAACCATCTGTTGTTCGATGTGCATTGCATTTAAATATTTGCTTAGAGACTTTTTTACGCATTCCATGATTAAGCCCTCTACAGGGTGAAACGCGTAGGAAAGAGCTCCTCTGTCCTCATGTCTCAATGTACTATTTTATTTGATGGTCAGAAGATTTTTATATGAATAAAGAATTGTCATTTTATCGTCTGGAAGACGCTGGAATTTTTTTCTATTTGCCTCTGTGATCACACACCCGGGCCAGGGTGTTTCCGTGCGTCGGGGGTGAGATCTGGGAGTGAAGAGGGGTGAGCTGAAAATCCTTATTTTCTACATGTATCAATAGGAATGGGTAGTCGTCCTTGGATTTGATGATATTTGGTATCCTATTGACCACATCCTTTATTTTTGCACCTGGGAGGCAGCATACTTCTCGTGCGGTTATGTCCGGCATGCAGATAGTTGCCTCCGTGCCTCTTAGTAGTGAGTCGCCCATAACTACCACTCTTCTTTTTTTCTGGACGCACTGCTTGTTGCTCCTGAGTGTTTTTGAGTGTCTTTTCTTTCTGCTTTTGTTGACAAATTAACTTCTTTTGTTGATAGTGTGTCTTCTCTTGTAGAGACGGTATCATCCTGAGCTGTGCCTTTTTCATTCTCCAGCATGAGGGCTTCATATTGGTTGCTAAGCTGTGTGGGTGGTGTCGACCACTTGATCCGCTGGCTTCTTTTGGTCACATGTGTCCACTTTTCAGCCTCTGTATGTGTTCTGAAGCTTTTTTCACTTTCCATATCCTGAATTGTTGCTTCTGCTTCATCCAAGAAGTCTTCATGTTCTTTAATTGGCTTCAGCGTTGCTATTCTTTCTTCCAGTCCCTTCACCTTTTCCTCTAACAGGGCAACAAGTTTGCATTTTTGACAGTTGAAGTTGGATTCTTGGTGCGGCAGATCAGTAAACATGTGGCATGTGTTGCAGGTGACCATGTAGATTTTCTTCTCTTCCATATTGCTTGATGCAGTGTATGATGGGTGGAAAGTCGGTTTTGTAATGTCCTGAAACAGTGAGACCCGGCAAGTCCCAGCAATCGATTAGCTTAAGGCGACTCTTCTCCTCTTCCCAGAATGCACTGGAAATATGCAGATGAGCTAGCTGCTTCTCCAATCCCTGGTTTTGCGATGTCCTGAAACAGCGAGACCCAGCAAGTCCCAGCAATTGATTAGATTAAGGCGACTCTTCTCCTCTTACCAGAATGCACTGGAAATATGCAGATGAGCTTCCTGCTTCTCCAATCCCTGGTTTTGCGATGTCCTGACACAGCGGGACCCAGCAAGTCCCAGCAATCGATTAGCTTAAGGCGACTCTTCTCCTCTTCCCAGAATGCACTGGAAATATGCAGATGAGCTTCCTGCTTCTCCAATCTCTGGTTTTGCGATGTCCTGAAACAGCGACACCCGGCAAGTCCCAGTAATCGATTAGCTTAAGGCGACTCTTCTCCTCTTCCCAGAATGCACTGGAAATATGCAGATGAGCTTCCTGCTTCTCCAATCCCTGGTTTGGTATTCTTTAGGTATTCTTTAGGAGCGCTGGATAAAGGAGAATCTGCACAGATAGCAGTAGTAACCGGAGCAAATGTGTATGAAGCCCTGCGCCTTGATCTCCTGACACCAGAAATCTGAGGGACCACTCTCCGGCGTGGTACCCTCATGACACCCACATCTCCATTTGTAATAAAAACCTTAATTTGGCTTCTGCAGCTTATCTTTAAGAGGCATCACTCCATCTTCCCATGCACAAATGTCCTTTTGTAACATCTATTAAATGTTCTGAGTTTATCTCAGTAATTCATTTGTACACCTGTCTTCCAAACAAGTGATCCCATTATGGAAACCAGACCCCTCATGAAATTTATCTAAATGTTTGTTGAGCATTTTGAGCCCCGAAGTGCTTCACAGAATTTTATAACATTGAGACCATGAAAATTAAAAAATACATTTTTACCACAAAAATTTTGCTTCAACCTCACAGTACAAAGAGAAGTGAAGGAGAGCTTTAGTTGACTTCAGATTTATTTTGAAAGGTTTGCAGGTGCTATGTAATATTGGCAAAGCCTCTGATATTCCTAAGCAGTGGAAATCCCCCACAAGTGACCCCATATTGTAAACTAGACCCCTCAAGAAATTTATCTAGATGTTTAGTGAGCACTAGAGATGAGCGATGTTCGATTTGAACCGTTCGCCAATTTCAAATTCGAGTGATTTTGGGCGCGGTTCGAGTCGTTCGACGAACTCGAATGATTTGCTTCAAGTTCGACCGTTCGAGTTACCGTTCAATAACGGTTCGATCACCAAAAGCGCGGCTTTTCACAGTAAGGCTATGTGCGCATGTTGTGTATTTGCATGCGTCCTGCATCCCTAGCACAATCCCTCTCTCTTTCCTACTCACCGATCACTGGCGCAGCGCTGCACGGCTGTCTCAAAGCTCCGGCGGCTTTTTCTCTTTTGAAAATGTCTGCCGCTCATTATTCAATCTGGTATTCCCTGCTTTCCCCACCCACCGGCGACCATGATTGGTTGCAGTCAGACACGCCCCCACGCTGAGTGACAGCTGTCTCACTGCAACCAATTATAGCCGCCGGCGGGCGGGTCTATATCGTGCAGTAAAATAAATAATTAAATAATTTAAAAAAAAAACACATCCGACTTCACCCGCATACATCAGATCTCACCCGCACACATCAGCTCTCACCCGCACACATCAGCTCTCACCCGCACACATCAGATCTCACTCGCACACATCAGATCTCACCCACAAACATCAGATCTCACCCGCGCACATCAGCTCTCACCCGCACACATCAGCTCTCACCCGCACACATCAGATCTCACTCGCACACATCAGCTCTCACCCGCACACATCAGCTCTCACCCGCACACATCAGCTCTCACCCGCACACATCAGCTCTCACCCGCACACATCAGATCTCACTCGCACACATCAGATCTCACCCGCACACATCAGATCTCACCTGCACACATCAGATCTCACACGCACACATCCGATCTCACCCGCACAAATCAGCTCTCACCCGCACACATTAGCTCTAACCCGCACACATCCGATCTCACCCTCACACACATCCGATCTCACCCGCACACACATCTGATCTCACCCGCACACATCAGATCTCACCCGCACACATCAGCTCTCACCCGCACACATCCGATCTCACACACAAATATCTGATCTCACACACATTGCATAACACACATACTCACCACATCCAGCGACACCGATTTCTTCTGGCCGGAGATCACGGGAAGGACCTGGGAGCCACGTAGACGTCCGGGTCTTGTAAGTATGAGTCTCCTGGGAAGGGGGGGGAGGGGTTGGGGGGGCAAACTTACCCCCAACCATGTTTCTCCAAAAATAAGACCTCCTCCAAAAATAAGCCCTAGGGCTTTTTTTGCACATAAAAAAAGTATAAGACAGTGTCTTATTTTTGGAAAAACACGATAAATATATATATATATATATATATATATATATATAGTAGAACCTTGGATTACGAGTTTAATTGGATCCAGGAGTGTGCTCTTAAACCAGGTTACTCTTATATCAAAGCAAATTTTCCCATAGGAAATAATTGAAATGCAGACAATTCATACCATAACCCAAATATATTTACTGTATTTATACAAACTTATTACAGTAATACAAAATAATATACCGTGTTAATATAAAATTATTACAGTACACTAATACAAAATAATGTACAGTACAGTAAAAAGCACATAAAACTAATTAAACTGCACTTTAGCTTACAATAGAATTGTTGGTGTGTGCGGTAGGATATCTCTTTGTGCAGGTAACTATTACTGTGCAGAATTATTAGGTAACTTAATAAAAACCAAATATATTCCCATCTCACTTGTTTATTTTGACCAGGTAAACCAATATAACTGCACAAAATTTAGAAATAAACATTTCTGACATGCAAAAACAAAACCCCCAAAAATTAGTGACCAATATAGCCACCTTTCTTTCTGATGACATTCAACAGCCTACCATCCATAAATTCTGTCAGTTGCTTGATCTGTTTACGATCAACATTGCATGCAGCAGCCACAACAGCCTCCCCGACACTGTTCCGAGAGGTGTACTGTTTTCCCTCCCTTTAGAGCTTACATTTTATGAGGGCCCACAGGTTCTCTATGGAGTTCAGATCAGGTGAACAAGGGGGCCATGTCATTATTTTTTCATCTTTTAGACCTTTACTGGCCAGCCACGCTGTGGAGTAGTTAGATGCATGTGATGGAGCATTGTTCTGCATGAAAATCATGTTTTTCTTGAACGATACCAACTTTTTCCTGTACCACTGCTTGAAGAAGTTGTCTTCCAGAAACTGGCAGTAGGTCTGGGAGTTGAGCTTCACTCCATCCTCAACCCGAAAAGGTCCCACAAGTTCCTCTTTGATGATACTAGCCCATACCAGTACCCCACCTCCACCTTGCTGGCGTCCTGAGTCGGAGTGGAGCTCTCTGCCCTTTACTGATCCAGCCTCTGGCCCATCCATCTGGCTCAAGAGTCACTCTCATTTCATCAGTCCATAAACCTTTGAAAAATCAGTCTTAAGATATTTCTTGGCCCAGTCTTGATGTTTTATATTTATGTTTCTTGTTCAAAGGTGGTCGTTTTTCAGCCTTCCTTACCTTGGCCATGCCCCTGAGTATGGCACACCTTGTGTTTTTTGATACTCCAGTAACGTTGCAGCTCTGAAATATGGCCAAACTGGTGGCAAATGGTATCTTGGCAGCTTCACGCTTGATTTTCCTCAATTCATGGGCAGGTATTTTGCACCTTTTTTGCCCAACACGCTTCTTGCGACCCTGTTGGCTATTTGCCATGAAATGCTTGATTGTTCGGTGATCACGCTTCAAATGTTTGGCAATTTCAAGACTGCTGCATCCCTCTGCAAGACATCTCACAATTTTGGACTTTTCAGAGCCCGTCAAATCTCTCTTCTGACCCATTTTGCCAAAGGAAAGGAAGCTGCCTAATAATTAAGCACACCTTCTATAGGATGTTGATGTCATTACACCACATCCCTCCTCATTAGAGATGCACATCACCTGATTTACTTAATTGGTAGTTGATGTGTGGGGCCCCGAGGTTCGGTGTCGGTGCAGCGGTGCATTACCTTCAGGGACTCCACGCGGCTGGATCTGGTCACAGGTAGGAAATCTTCTATTTTGATTGTCGTGACGCCACTCTCAGAATTGCGGTCAGTGGAGACCGCCACTGCAGGTTAGGGGTGCCTGGGGCTGATGGTGGGTGCAGTCAGTTGTAATAGCCTCCTGAGAGTGAGGCAAGCCCCAGGACCCTGTGTAAGTGTGTGGAACCACAAGGCGCAGAATAACTCAACACAAGCAGAATGTCTTTCAGGGGTTTTACTCACTGTTGATGGCAGGGTGAGTAACCCGGGCGTAGCTGGGATGAACCAGGCTGGAACCAGGTATCCTTCAGGCTGACTGATGAGGGTGGCTACCAACTCGCCTTCCTTAGCCCTTTGTGTTTTGGGGTAACCCCTGCTTGAAGCCCTGCTGGGGTCGCCCAGGGAAGTTGCTGGTGCCTCTCTCCCCTTCTTTTTGGCCGTTTGCTTGTAGCCTGGACCAGGTCACTCCGGCTGCTTGCCTCCTGTGAGCTATGGGCCCTAACTTTGGCTACGTGGCTGCGGACTCTGTGGTGTTGTCTTGGGGGTGTAAAGTGCCCCCTCATGCAGGTTTGGCAAAGGAAAGGTGAATCTATCCCTGCACTGGGACCTGCTACCCGTTTGGGCCTGGTTCTCCCTGACAGTCTCCTTACTTTCCACTCCGTTGCTCTCTCTTTAGCTGTGTGTGGATTTCGGGCAGCACTCCCAGGTGACCGTTCTCCCCCGTTGGTAGTCACTGCGCGGACGCTGTTAGACTGCCACAGCCCCAGGGTCTGCTCCTCACGTCTGCTTTCCCTGAGCTGCACACTAAACTGGCTCACTGCTCCTCCTCTCCTATTCTTGCCTACGTCACCTAGCAACCAGGCTCTCTACCACACCCCTCGAGTGGAGATGGAGGCTTCGCCCCCTCCACCCCTCGAGTGGAGATGGAGGCTTCGCCCCCTCCTGGGATCCCCAGGGGTCCTCTCAAAGGTAAATGTGTGAGACCTGATCACTATGCGCCTGTGTAGTCACACACCTCGGTCAGCCTTCTGGATTACCTGTTTTGTACTGTCTCCAGCATGGGTGCAGTACTCAGTGGTGCCTGACCAGGTCAGGGGCGCCACAGGTTCTCAAGCCTATACAGCTTGGAATAGGACAACTTGTATAAAAAGTATCAAGTGATCAGTACTCATACTAATAATTCTGCACACAGTGTAAGCAATGTGCTGTACTGATTAGCCAAAAGAGTACAATACTGTATCCACAAATGCAAATTAATAGACATGCTATATAGTATATACTGTACTGTACAATGGTATATTGTATACAGTATATAGCACATATGTACAGAAAGATAGATCCAGAGCGGGTCAGAACGTGGTGAAAGGACAGAACCGGAAGTGTGCGCGGTGAATATTTGCTCTTCTTGCAAAGCATTGCTCTTAAACCAAGCTACAAATCTGTAAAAAGTTTTGCTTGTCTTGCAAAACCCTCTCAAACCAAGTTACTCTTAGGGCGGCGTCACACGCTACGATACATCGGACGATATGTCGTCGGGGTCACGGATTCCGTGACGCACATCCGGCATCGTTAGAGATATCGTAGCGTGTGACAGCTATGAACGACTGTGAACGAGCAAAAATACTCACCTTATCGTTGCTCGTTAACACGTCGTTCATTTTCATAAAGTCGTTCCTCCTTCTGCCCACCGGTTGTTCATCTTTCCCGAGGCAGCACACATCGCTCCGTGTGACACCCCGGGAATGATGAACACAGCCGGCAATGTGGAAGGAAGGAGGTGGGCGGGATGTTACGGCCCACTCATATCCGCCCCTCCACTTCTTTTTGGCGGCCGCTGTGTGACGTCGCTGTGACGCCGAACGTCCCTCCTCCTTCAGGAAGAGGATGTTCGCCGCCCACAGCGAGGTCGTTCGGGAGGTAAGTACGTGTGATGGGGGTAAGCGGCTTTATGTGCCACGGGCAACTAATTGCCCGTGATGCACAAACAACGGGGGTGGGTGCGATCGCTCATGTGATCGCACAATATATCGTCCCGTGTAACGCCGCCATTAATCCAAGGTTCCACTGTATATATATATATATATATATATACATACATACAAATATTGGACATAGTGAGATAGAGTGAATGATTAATTTATTGATACAGAAAAGATACCGTGAAATGAAAATAACATGGACACAGCCATAATCTACAATTTTATTGTTTACCCTGATTAAAGGTTCAGTAGTGTGCACTATACTATCCAGAATGTGCTGTTTGGGTTGAGAATCAGACATCAGACCGGAGGGAGGAACTCAGCACACACAAGGTGACAGTGTCATCATGGGTAATGTAGTCTTCACTTGTGGTAATGTAATAACATCAGGTGCTCCTTGCTGCAAGAACTTCCAAATTTAATTTTTAAAAGGACAGTGTTACTAAAAAAAAACATGTTAGCAGAACTAGTAGCATAGGAGACTTAAAGGAAACCTGTCAGGTAATTTATGTGTTCTAACCTAGAAGCAGGGTGATGTGTGGCCTAGTAACCCCTTCCTACCCATCCCTGTGTTGTAATATTGTGTAATGTGCATGTATAAAAATATGTTTTATTACTTATGTATGTTGGTATATGCAACAGATGAGGACTTCTTTGTATATGTGAAGGAGGACTTTATGCTGATCTAACAGTAAATGGCGATGTTGTGTTAAACGTTTCCTTACTCACTGTGTTTGTAAAAAGTCTTTTGTTTTCTTCCTGGTTTCACTTTTCTCTTCCTGATGCAATGCTGTATGACTGTGCATTTTATTACCTCATGCTCCAAGAAGTAAAGGGCTTGTTATCCCATGTAATCTGCTCTGTGAATTTTCTTCTACACCTGGGAAGCTATAAGCTGTGCAACAAGTTATGGGGCCAGGCACACAAATATTCCCAGACACCCCAAAGAATCCCAGGCACCCCAGGATCCCAGACACCAAAGATCCCAGACACCCAGGACACCAGAAAGCTCAGCAAGACCCTGGTGAATGCAGAAGAATTCTTCAGAACAATTCTCTCCAAACAAGTAAGACAATTTAAAGATAATGAATAGCACAGAGCTAAAACTCACAGTAGCTAAGCTGAATAATGAGAGCTACCAGTTATGGAAGTTCAAAGTGGAGATGTTATTGTCTAAAGATGATTTATGGGAAGTAATCACTACAGATAGACCCAATGATAATAATCATACATGGGATAAGAAAAATAGACAAGCAAGAGCTGCTATCAGCCTATTAGTGGAAGATTCTCAATTAATCCACATAAGAAATGAGGATACAGCTTAGGGAATGTGGGAAGCATTACGAAAGCTACATGAAAGACCCAGCTTAAATCACAAGTTATTTCTGCTAAGAAAGCTTTACAGCGTGAGACTGAGTACAGACAATGACATGCAGAAGCATATTATCTCCATGATGGAAGTGATATCACAGCTGAGATCAATTGGTGAAGATATTAAGGATAGCCATATAACAGCAATATTATTGCGTAGTTTACCGGATTCATACACTGGTTTAATAAATGCACTAGAGACAAGACCTGAAAAAGACATCACATTAGAGTTTGTGAAGACCAGACTCATAGATGAATATCAAAGAGGGAAAGAGCAAACAAATGATTCTACTGAAAAAGATGATAGAAATGCTCTTAAAGCTACAGAATCAAAGAAACCCTATAATAAAGAGATAAGAGAATGTTTCAGATGTAAGAAAAAGGGACATTTAAAGAAAGACTGTACTGTATGGAAAGCAGAACAACAGAAATTACACCATACAGAGAATATACAGGAGGTTAAGAAATCATCATCAGGTTGGTTTATTGACTCAGGAGCAACACGTCATATGACAAGTAATAAAAGTTTCTTTACTGAACTTGATTTACATAAGAAGGAAGCCATTTATCTTGTAGATGGGAGCAGAATAACTGCGGAAGTGTCACGCTGGCCTCACTCCAGCGAGACACGTCCATGTTAAACAGACGTTTTTTCCTTTTAACACCTGAGGGGTTAATACTTCTCTAGCAAGTTTGCTTGGCTGCATTCCCTCAGGTGCTGTAATTTACTAATTTGTCTGGGCCTTTAAGAAGTCCCAGAATCCTCCACATAGTGCTGGTTATTCATTTTCACTGGAGACAGCCTGTGTGGAAGGACGTGGTGGTTTTCATCCTAGTCTGCTATTCCCCTGTAAATAAGCAGTCATGTCTGCAGGGGTGTTGTTGTCAATTGCAACTCCTTTTTTGTTATTTTTCCTTTGTTGTCCTTTTTTTAGTGCTGCCCCTGGGAGGCGTCCTGTATACCAGGTAGGGGGTCTTTAGACCAGGGTCCTGGTAGGAGACAGGATTAGGTTGGAGGGTCACGCCTCGCTACCATTAAGTGTACCCGTGACTTGAGGGCAATGCAGGGATAATTGTCTTTAGGGCGAGTCGAGACCCTTATCCCTGGGTAGCGTCCCTCACGCGGTGACATAATAACCAGCCCACCATTTTTTCGGTTCCATTATGGATCCTGCTGCACCTGCCTTTGCTGACCTTGTGCGGGTGGTGAGCTCCCTGCGCACAGCATTCGTGCAGCAAATGCAAAACATCTCGGGGCTCTTAATAGTCGAGCCCCAGATGGCTCTCCCTGACATGTTTTCGGGGGTTGGGACAAATTGTTTGTGTTCCGGGAGTCCTGTAAGTTGTATTTTAGACTCCGTCCCCGATCATCAGGGAGCAAAGCCCAGCAGATTGGGGTGATAATCTCCCTACTGCAAGGGGATCCCTGGGCTTTCTCTCTGCCGGCCGATTCCCTGGCTTTGCAGTCGGTAGAGGAGTGTTTCACGGCTCTGGGGTTGCTGTATGGCAATTTGGATGGCGTCTCTTTGGCGGTGTCCAAGCTCTGCCAGCTCCACCAGGGAACGCGACCAGCGGAGGAGTACTGATCAGCGTTCCGGAGATGGGCCACAGACAACCACTGGAATGATCCTGCATTGAGGAGTAATTTCTGCCGTGGGTTGTCTGGTAGGCTTCAAGACTCCATGGCGCAGTACTCCATCCCAGAGTCATTGGAGGCCGCCATGTCGCTTGCCATCCGGATCAACAGGCGCTTTAGAGAGCGTCGGACCCATTCCCTGTTTCCCATACTTTCTATGGAGGAGACCCCACAGATGGAGGAGGACGAACCCATGCAGTTGGGGGTATGTCTTCTCGTCGTACTCCACCTGCAGTCTAGCGTGGGTCTGGAGTTTGTTTCTTCTTTGGGAGCAGTGGGCATTACATCGGGTCCTGTCCTGCCATCACTGCCCTGTTACCATCTAGAGAGCCGTGTCCCCCTGGTCATGTGGGAGGTAGCGACCAGGGCGTCCAATTGTCCTCCGTGCTCCCCTCTCTCCCGGTTCGTTCCCCAACGGGGCAGATTAGGGTTAGTCATCCCACTTCTCGGGGTAAGGTCCGCCTCCCCGACAGTGTGGTTCCAAGGCTGGTTTAGCCCAGCATTCCCCTTGCTGGCAGACCGGGGGACTGCGTCCAAGGAGTGTGTGTGTCCCCCATCTTTCCCTCTCTCCCGGCCGCTTCCCCTCCAGGACGCAGAGGGGGAAAGCTTCCCACTCTTCAGGCTTCTGTCCCCTGTCTTAGTGTAAGGTCCCTATGGCCAGTTTCCCTGGTGCGCCTTGCTCCTTGGCAACTCCGGTGGAATCGTCTCCCTCAGGTCCCAGGGAGGACGGTGTCCTGAGTGTTTCTGTCTACTCTGGTACTCCTGCACTTCCAGGTAGTTTGTGGGGATGCCTGTGAGTACCGTGTCTGAGGGACGCATGTGCCGTCGCAAACAGCAGGGCACATAAACGGATAGGTCCAGGCCTGGTTGTGGGTGATTGCGTTTGGCTGCCCGCTAGTGCCATCCAGTGGCGAGGTCAGGCAGGGGTGGTTGGCTTGGGGTTTCTGGGTCTGTATTATGTGGCTAAGGTGTTGTGCCCCTCCACAGTCCGGTTGGAGTTGCCCCCCATGCTTGGTGCCCATGCGGTTTTTCCGGTCTCCCGACTCCGGAGATTTGTTGCCTCTTCAAAGCCTCCATCTTGTTTTCCCAGTCTGAGCTTGTCCTCCCCTTCTTGGCCGGGTGGTGACGGCCTGGTCTTGAGCGTTCGGTGACCGCTCGTTAACGGGGGGTACTGTCACGCTGGTCTCATTTCAGCAAGGCTCGTCTTTTTCCTTTCAGCACCTGAGGGGTTAATGCTTCAGCAAGACTCGTCTTTTTCCTTTCAGCACCTGAGGGGTTAATGCTTCTCTAGCAAGTTTGCTTGGCTGCATTCCCTCAGGTGCTGTAATTTACTAATTTGGCTGGGCCTTTAAGAAGTCCCAGAATCCTCCACACAGTGCTGGTTATTCATTTTCACTGGACACAGCCTGTGTGGAAGGACGTGGTGGTTTTCATCCTCTCTGCTATTCCCCTGCAGATAAGGTGTCGTGTCTGCAGAGGTGTTGTTGCCAATTGCAACTCCTTTTCTTGTTATTTTTCCTTTGTTGTCCTTTTTTTGGTGCTGTCCCCGGGAGGCGTCCTGTGTACCAGGTAGGAGATCTTTAGACCAGGGTCCTGGTAGGAGACAGGATAAGGTTAGAGGGTCACGCCTCACTACCATTAAGTGTACCCGTGACTTGAGGGCAACGCAGGGATAATAGTCTGTAGGGCGAGTCGAGACCCTTATCCCTGGGTAGCGCCCCTCACGTGATGACAGGAAGGTATTGGACAAGGAATGCTAATCTGTTCTAATAAGTTTGGGCATGATTCAAAAATTCTTGTACAGGATGTGTTATATGTTCCAGGATTAGAAAGATTGTTATCTGTAAAACGTCTAACAGCTTAAGGACTTAGGGGCACTTTGCACACTGCGACATCGCAGGCCGATGCTGCGATGCCGAGTGCGATAGTGCCCGCCCCCGTCGCAGCAGCGATATGTGGTGATAGCTGGCGTAGCGAAAGTTATCGCTACACCAGCTTCACACACACACTCACCTGCCGTGCGACGTCCCTATGGCCGGCGACCCGCCTCCTTGTTAAGGGGGCGGGTCGTGCGGCGTCACTGCAACGTCACACGGCAGGCGGCCAATCAGAGCGGAGGGGCGGAGATGAGCAGGATGTAAACATCCTGCCCACCTCCTTCCTTCCGCATATCCTACGGAAGCCGCAGTGAGGCCGGTAGGAGACGTTCCTCGCTCCTGCGACTTCACACACAGCGATGTGTGCAGCCGCAGGAGCGAGGAACAACATCGGACCATTGCGTCAGCGTAATCATGGATTACGCCGACGCTGCACCGATGATACGATTACGACGCTTTTGCGCTCGTTAATCGTATCATCCAGCCTTTACACACTGCGATGTCGCATGCGATGCCGGAAGTGCGTCATTTTCAATTTGACCCCACCGACATCGCACCTGCGATGTCGCAGTGTGCAAAGTGCCCCTTACTGTAAAATTCAAAGATGATGAATGTACAATCCTAGCAGTAAATAAGATAATAACCAATGTCAAGAAAGATGAACAATTATATCATCTAGACACATTAAAGGAACAGATGAAGTTGTGTACACATGATCTCAAGAATTGTATTCACATGTGGCATAGACATCTAGGACACAAACATCCTGAAAGTATAATGGAGCTACAAAAGAAAGTATTGACAAAGGATCTATTGATATCTGATTGCTCAATTACCGTAAGGGCGGCTTTGCACATTGCAACATCGCACGTGCGATGTCGGTGGGGTCAAATCGAAAGTGACGCACTTCCGGCGTCACTTTCAACATCGTAGTGTGTAAATGCTAGATGATACGATTAACGAGCGCAAAAGCGTCGTTATCGTATCATCGTTGCAGGCTCCGACTTTTTCATAATTATGCTGCCGCGACAGGTACGATGTTGTTCCTCGTTCCTGCGGCAGCACACATCGCTGTGTATAACGCCGCAGGAGTGAGGAACATCAGCTTACCTGCCGCCGGCGTCTATGCGGAAGGAAGGAGGTGGGCGGGATGTTTACACCCTGCTCATCTCCGCCCCTCCGCCGCTATTGGCCGCCTGCCGTGTGACGTCGCTATGACGCCGCACGACCCGCCCCCTTAGGAAGAAGGCGGGTCGCCGGCCAGAGCGACGGTCGCATGGCAGGTAAGTGCATGTGAAGCTGGCGTAGCGATAATTTTCGCTACGCCAGCTATCACAAGATATCGTACCTGCGATGGGGGCGGGGACTATCGCGTGCAACATCGCAGCATCGGCTTGCAATGTCGCAACGTGCAAAGCCCACCTAAGATGTAAATGTTGTATAAAATCTAAAGCTACAAGAATATCTATACCTAAAGAAAGTGAGACGAAAAGCACAAGACCACTTGAATTGGTGCATACTGACGTATGTGGACCCATGAAAGTGACTGCATGAGGAGGCAAGAGATATATAGTGACTTTTATAGATGACTACTCAAGATACATAATTAATCATATACTTGATCAAGAACAAAAGTGAAGTTTTCAATAAATTAGTAGACTACGTGACAAAGTCGAATAACAAGTTTCAGAGGAAGCCAATTGTCATTAGAAGTGAGGTGAATTCACAGGACACAAAATAGAAAACTACTTAAGACAAAATGGTATAGAGCATCAAAAGACTGTTTCAGGGGGGCGTGGCCAGCAGCACATGGACAAGGAAGCCCAGTAGCGCTTCTCCGGTGCATACTGACCCCATACAGCGGCACACAGCTACTCACAGCATCGGCTACAGACCCGACGGACAGTGGAAGGCAGCAGGAGTGCGGGGACATGAAGGAGCTATGCAGTGGCAGAGGCAGGGGGAGGAAAATCCCCCTTAAACTTACCCAGTTCTACCCGGCAGCGGAGGGCGCACAAAATGGCGCTGGGAAGCACAGACGCGGCATGGAGGTGCAGCATCCAGCCACCCCACGCATGCTGGGAGAGGTAGGAGAGACCCCACGGTGGACTGCGGAGGGGAAACACAGGGGGAGCAGCCCATCTGACCACTGTAGGGAGGACCACGAAAGAGCTGACCCCAGGGACCCCACGGTTCAGGAAGATAGGGACCAGGGGGATGACCCAGAAATCCAGTCCCAGGCTTCCCCACAAGCAGCCCCATAGATTACAGGCATGGCACTGCACCAGCTACAGCTGGAGAACCATTAAACAAACACACTATGAGACAACTTATGTCTGAAATAATGTCTACATTTAAAAAACACATGCAGAACATGCTTAGATCTATGCAAAAGGACATTAATGTCATAGAAGAACGCACGTCTCACATAGAAGATAAGATGGTGGAGCTGACCACTGCGCATAATGAGGTGGTGGACTCGGTGGTGTCCATAGATGAAGAGATAGATGCACTTAAACTCAAGGTAGCGGATATGGAAGAGAGATCTCGCCGCAATAACGTCCGTCTGAGAAGCATTGCAGAATCAGTCAAAACTGATGACCTCAAGGAATTTCTTACTGATTATTTCTCATGCCTGCTGTCGGACACCACACAGTTTGATCTGATTATGGATAGAGCCTACAGGCTTCCCAAGCCAAAAAATCTCCCAGCTGTGATACCGAGAGACGTTATAGTTAGAATCCACGTTTTTCACATAAAAGAGAAAGTAATGGAGGCTGCTCGAAACTCGCCGTCTCTGCCCGACCGCTTTAAAGATATATCTATATAAGCGGATTTATCAGCCTTCACCCTAGCACGCAGGAGAGCATTTTCATCATGCACAGGGGTCCTGAGGGAACAAAATATCCCGTACAAATGGGGGTTCCCAGTGAAGCTGGTAATAACAAAAGATGGGCGCAAACATGTGGTGAACAACCCGGAGCAAGCTTTACGCCTCTGCAAGGAGTGGAATCTCCCTTCCAATGCTAGGGAAGGCAGAGAAAGAAACCCACTACCACGACCAATTTTGGAGGAATGGTCCCAAGCGTGATCATCGCACAACAAGGAACTGTTTTTGCCTCACGAAATAGAATACGGAAAGCTGGAGAGGAACTTTGCTAATTGACCCTTTTCAGCGGAGCCCTTTGGGATTCATCTTTTGGATTTACAGGTTGAGAGCAGCAAGCCCCTTTATGGAAAGACAGTCCGGGTCTGAGAAGCCAGGGGTCACTTATGGCAGGATCCCATTTGATACTGCTATCGGGACTTGGACATGGACCCTCTACTAGGACTTTCTAACTTTCTGTTTTTGTTTGGTTTTTTTTCTCCACACTGAGATCCTACATGCAACCTTTATGATTCCTTTTTTTTTTCTTACTTTTTATGGTTTTATTTTCTGCTTTTTCCGGATCCGGTACTTTTCTTGCTTCCGGTCCATTTTTGAGACATATGTCAGAGCCCAGGCCACATCCGGTCCGTTTGGCCTTTGCTGGGCTCCTGATACCCGTGATAGGCAGCCTGCACGGGCTCCCTATATTTGTGCTCTTGAAAGCAAAGTTAAGCCTGCTTTACACCTTACAATTAGGTGTGCGATCTCGTATGCGATATGACACGCCCAGGTCGCATATGCGATTGAATGAGATTGCACGTAGGTCATTCATTTGCTGTCACACGAGCGTTAGTAGTCTATGTTAAATTGATCAATTTTGTGTGCGATCCTTTAGATCATGTGTTCTGTGACGTATGCATTGGGCACCCTTTTTTTTTTTATTATTTATTGACTTGACAAGCGTGTGTAATGTGTAGGGATGCGCTTTTACTATGTCATCTGCCATTCAGCTCTGCTACATGGCCGCTGACAGCAGACATAGACAGCCATGTAGCAGCGGTGAATGGTAGTTGACAGCAGACACAGAAAGAGCCGCACGATCAGAATGAACTCGGGTGAACCTCACCCGACTTCATTGTCATGCTGCGGCTCTGTCTGTGTCGCGTCCTGATTAGCGGTCACCTGTGAAGGGCTCACCGGTGACCGCTAAACTCCTGAGTAACTGAATTGAGCAGCCCTCTCTCATATACTCACCGATCCTCGATCTCCAGCGCTGCACGGCATTCACACTGCTCCGGCGGCTTTTACTGTTTTGAAAAAGCCGGCCGCCCATTAAACAATCTCGTATTCCCTGCTTACCCCGCCCACCGGCGCCTATGATTGGTTACAGTGAGACACGTCCCCCACGCTGAGTGACAGGTGTCACACTGCACCCAATCACAGCAGCCGGTGGGCGTGTCTATACTGTGTAGTGAAATAAATAATTAAATAATTAAAAAAAACGGCGTGCGGTCCCCCCTAATTTTAAAACCAGCCAGATAAAGCCATACGGCTGAAGGCTGGTATTCTCAGGATGGGGAGCTCCACGTTATGGGGAGCCCCCCAACCTAACAATATCAGCCAACAGCCGCCCAGAATTGCCGCATGCATTAGATGCGACAGTTCTGGTACTGTACCCGGCTCTTCCCGATTTGCCCTGGTGTGTTGGCAAATCGGGGTAATAAGGAGTTAATGGCAGCCCATAGCTGCCACTAAATCCTAGATTAATCATGTCAGGCGCCTCCCCGAGATACCTTCCATGATTAATCTGTAAATTACAGTAAATAAACACACACACCCGAAAAAATCATTTATTAGGAATAAAAAACACAAACATATACCCTGGTTAACCACTTTAATCAGCCCCAAAAAGCCCTCCATGTCCGGCGGAAGCCAGGATGCTCCAGCGTCGCAACCAGCGCTGCTGCATGGAGGTGACCGGAGCTGCAGCAGACACCGCCGCTCCGGTCACCTCCACACAGCAACTGAAGACAGCCGCGCGATCAGCTGATCTGTCACTGAGGTTACCCACTGTCACTGGATCCAGCGGTGGATGCAGTGGTGGCCGCGGGTAACCTCAGTGACAGTTCAGCTGATCGCGCTACTCACCGCCGCTCCGGTCACCTCCACGCAGCAACTGAGGTGAGTAGCGCGATCAGCTGAGCTGTCACTGAGGTTACCCGCAGCCACCGCTGCATCCAGTGACAGTGGGTAACCTCAGTGACAGCTCAGCTGATCGCGCAGCTGTCTTCAGTTGCTGTGTGGAGATGACAGGAGCGGCGGTGTATTCTGCAGCTCCGGTCACCTCCATGCAGCAGCGCTGGAAGCGACGCTGGAGCATCCTGGATTACGCCGGACATGGAGGGCTTTTTGGGGCTGATTAAAGTGGTTAACCAGGGTATATGTTTGTGTTTTTTATTTCAAATAAATGATTTTTTTCGGGTGTGTGTTTATTTACTGTAATTTACAGATTAATCATGGAAGGTGTCTCATAGACGCTTAACATGATTAATCTAGGACTTATTGGCAGCTATGGGCTGCCATTAACTCCTTATTACCCCGATTTGCCAACGCACCAGGGCAAATCGGGAAGAGCCGGGTACAGTCCCAGAACTGTCGCATATAATGTATGCGGCAATTCTGGGCGGCTGTTGGCTGATATTGTTAGGCTGGGGGGCTCCCCATAACGTGGAGCTCCCCATCCTGAGAATACCAGCCTTCAGTCGTATGGCTTTATCTGGCTGGTTTTAAAATTAGGGGGGGACCGCACGCCGTTTTTTTTAATTATTTAATTATTTATTTCACTACACAGTATAGACACGCCCACCGGCTGCTGTGATTGGGTGCAGTGTGACACCTGTAACTCAGCGTGGGGGGCGTGTCTCACTGTAACTAATCATAGGCGCCGGTGGGCGGGGTAAGCAGGGAATACGAGATTGTTTAATGGGCGGCCGGCTTTTTCAAAACAGTAAAAGCCGTCGGAGCAGTGTGAACGCCGTGCAGAGCCGCGCCGGTGATCGGTGAGTATGAGAGAGGGGGTAAGAGGGATAGACTGACATGGACAGAGAGAGAGGGACAGAGATAGTGACCGACTGACAGAGATTAGTGCATGACAGACATTGTGAGGCGCTTCAGAATGCAGCTTTTCAGCTGCGCTCTGAAGCGGACCTTTTTAAGCTGCGGTGCAGAGCGCACACCTGCGCACATAGCCTCAGACATCAAAATCGTATGAGGGATGTCACACGTTTCAATTGACTAGGTTCATACAACAAAACGTCCAATGTGTGAGGAATAAACGACGTGTATGCGATCACCGTATTTGCGTTCAATCTTGATCGCACGTAGGTGTCACATGCAAATACGCCACGAACGATGCCGGATGTGCGTCACTTACAACTTGACCCCGACGACGGATTGAAAGATTTATTGAAGTGTGTAAAGCAGGCATTACTTGTTTAACTGTTATTTGTATTTGTGTTTATTTTTTTCTTTATCCACAGTGGCAGTATTTTACAGTCGGAACTATAGGGAAGGAAAGGGGGGGCGAGAAGAGCACCAGCGACCTAGATGAGTATGAGATTGTATGTTTAACACCATGTTTTGTAGGCCCACATATGGGAATAGGGACAAAATACGCACAGCAGGTTCCAAAACACAAACATATAGGAAGTAATGCGGTAAATAAGTATGACATTAAAATGGTCTACCCCACCAGTTCAAGAAAAAGGGATAAAATATACGCAGCAGAGACATGCAGCAATCCTGACCAAATTTATAGATGGTGATTAAATTTATATCTATAAACGCCAAAGGCCTAAATTCCCCATACAAGAGGTCAACATTATGGAAACAGGCACTGAGGAACAATGCAGACATACTGTGTGTACAGGAGACCCATTTAAACAGTGAAGACACGAGAAGATTAAAACATAAAAGATTTCCACATGTGATCCTGGCGCCAGCGGTTAGAAAAAATGGTGGAGTGGCGATCGCAATAAGGGACTTCGTGGCCTTCTCTCAAGCAAATCAAATTATAGATCCTCATGGAAGATACATTATATTGCAATGTTTAATTAATAATATCCCATACATGATGGTAACCGTATATGCCCCTAACAAAGGATAATATGCTCACATCAAGAAGACGATAGCAAAAGCCATCAAAGTCCAAAAAGGCTCTCTAATACTAGTAGGGGATTTCAATGTAGCATTGTGGCCCAACATGGATTCCACATCTAGATCAAAAAAACTCAACCCTAGCCCACTTAGCCTGCTTTCACACCTCCGGTTTCTGCAATGCGGCACAATCCGGCACTTTGCAGGAAAATTGCAACCGTTTTTTTTTGCTGCCGGTTGCGTTTTTTCTGCATAGACTTTAATTAGTGCCGCATTGTGTCGCAAAGCCTTGCGTTCCATCTGGATTTTGCCGCATGAGGCAGATTTAGCCGATGCGGCGGCCGGATGGAACGTTGCCTGGCACGTTTTTTCGTGCGGCAAAAAAAAAACGCATCGCGCCGCATTCGGCCGATGCGGCGCATTTTTCAATGCATGCCTATGGCGGCCGGATGCGGCGCGATGCGGCAAAAAACACATCCGGCCGCCACATGCGGTTTTTGCCACTGCGCATGCTCAGTAGCATGCCGCAAGCGGCAAAAACCGAACGAGCTGCATGGGAAAAACTTATGCAAAGGATGCGGTGTTTTCACCGCATCCGTTGCAAAGCTTGCACAGCCGGATTGAGCCGCAGAGCTGAAGCCGGATGTGTGAAAGCAGCCTTTCAAAACTGTTTCTCATACAAGAATTATACAACATTTGGAGACTAAAGAACCCATCCACAAGAGATTACACGTGTCTCTCACACCCGCACAATACTTACACGAGAATTGATTTTTTTTCTAGTCGATAAAACAGTAATCCTACGAGTATTAACTGCCAATATAGGAAATATTACTTGGAGCGACCACGCTCCCATCACACTAGAAATAGAGGAGAAGCATGAAACAGATAGATCTCCAATTTGGAGGCTTAACACTTACCGCATTTTTCACTTTATAAGACGCATTTTTGTTCCCCCAAATTTTGGGGGAAAGTAGGGGGTGCATCTTATAAGCCGAATATACGGGGGGGAGGGGGGTGTATAAATATATACACTGCAGGGTCCACTCTGGAGCGCTGCTGGGGGCAGGTGAACGCTGCGGGCGGCATCGTTAGATCTCCTGCTCCCGCTCATATAATATGCACAGCCGCTGTCCATCACCGTGGTGCTGAAATCGCACCGCAGTGACAGGCTGGGGGAGCAGTGCATATTATATGAGCCTGCGCCCCCCTGTGATGGCACATGCCCCCCCTGTGTTGGATATGGCCCCCATGCTGCTGCTCATCTTAAAATAAAAAAGCTTTACTTACCTCCTCCAGTGTTTCTCCCCGGTGTCCCTGCTTCCACTGTGATCAGGCACGCAGAGATGAAGTCACTCTGCTGTGCCGATCACATGACCGGCACCAAGAACCAGGAAGTGGAGGAACAGAAGCACGGAGGGAGACAGGAGGGAGATCAGCGGTGGAAGAGGTAAGGAAAGAGTGTTTTATTTTACTATGGGCAGCAGCATGGGGGCGATATCTAACACAGGGGAATGTGTGCAATCCATAGGGGGCCATAGGCAGCACAGGGGAACATATGCAATCCATAGGGGGCCATAGGCAGCACAGGGGACTGTGTACAATGCATAGGGGGCCATAGGCAGCACAGGGGAATGTGTGCAATCTATAGGGGGCCATAGGCAGTACAGGGGAACATGTGCAATCCATAGGGGGCCATAGGCAGCACAGAGGAATGTGTGCAATCCATAGGGGGCCATAGGCAGCACAGGGGAATGTGTGCAATCCATAGGGGGCCATAGGCAGCACACTGGAATGTGTACAATCCATAGGGGGCCATAGGCAGCACAGGGGAATGTGTGCAATCCATAGGGGCCATAGGCAGTACAGGGGAACATGTGCAATCCATAGGGGGCCATAGGCAGCACAGAGGAATGTGTGCAATCCATAGGGGGCCATAGGCAGCACAGAGGAATGTGTGCAATCCATAGGGGGCCATAGGCAGCACAGGGGAATGTGTGCAATCCATAGGGGGCCATAGGCAGCACACTGGAATGTGTGCAATGCATAGGGGGCCATAGGCAGCACAGGAGAACGTGTGCAATCCATAGGGGGCCATAGGCAGCACAGGGGAATGTGTGCAATCCATAGGGGGCCATAGGCAGCACAGGGGAACGTGTGCCAGCACAAGGGGGCTATATTTAATATAAGGGGGCCATATCCAGATTAAGGGGGCTAATTTTAGGATGGGGGGCTATGAGGGACATATACCCTATATGATTTGTTAGACAGACACTGGCATTATAAGATGGACCCCATTTAACATTAAAAAAAAAATTCCCTTTTCCTTCACCAAATTTGGGGGTGCGTCTTATAATCAGGTGCATCTTATAAAGCAAAAAATACGGTATATCCTGAACCACCCTACTTATGCACCACAAACGCAGAAAACCATCCACGATTATTTTACACAAAATGACAATAGTGAAGTATCGGACACAACCCTATGGTGTGCACACAAGGCGGTCATGAGGGGACATTTTATAAAACAGGCCTCTCATTATAAAAAAAACTACATTTTAGTTAGCTATTAAAAGGTATCACAAGATTATAATTTTGTTCCTCTCACTGAGAACATTCAATAAAAAAAAAACTACACAAACGGCAGTAAATGATATCCAAACCAAGCTGGGGAATTTACATAGACTGAATAAACAATCCTACTCACCCACTACAGCGGCGGAGATCTCAGATCTACACAAACAGCTACATGAACTTAATTTACACACATACGAGAAGGCCCTCAAAAAACTCAAATGAAATATCATTGGCAAGGAAATAAATCCGGGGAACTGTTGGGTAAACAGGTGAAATTACGTGCAGCAAAATCCCGTATCCCATACTTAACTGACCCCAACAAGGAAAAAAATAATGGCCCCTCAGCGAATTGCAAATTAATTTGCTAAATATTATGAAACCCTATACAACTTGAAAGGAGACAATCAAACCCACCAACCAAGCGACGCAGAAATAGGGACATTCTTAGATTCAGTAAGGTTACCAACATTATCACCCATACAGAAGGAAACGCTATCCCAGACACTCACAACATTGGAAATCCATAGAGCTATAGATATCCTGAAATTACATAAGGTTCCAGGACCAGACGGCATTCCAAACGACTACTATAAAAACTCAGTAATTTCCCCTTACTTGGTGAGAGTGTTCAACGAGGCCACCAAGAACAGTTCCTTCCCAGTAGAAATGTTGAACGCTCATATTATTATCTTGCCCAAGCCAGGAAAGGACCCGAACACCCCAGCAAACTTTCTGCCAATTTCGCTATTGAATCCACGGACGTCAAATTATATGCTAAAACATTGTCTCTGAGGCTCTTGCACATCATTCCTGAGCTAATCCACTGGGACCAAGTCGGATTTGTCAAAAATAGACAAACCAGTGATGGAACCAGACGCCTTATCGACTTCATCGCTGAGGTGGAGGGGAGTCGAACGCCTTCTCTGCTCCTATCATTGGACGAGGAGAAGGCGTTTGACAGAATCCAATGGGGATTCATGGAAAGGACGCTTAGAGGCTTTGGGGGACCCATCCTATCTTCCATTATGGCACTATACTCTAGGCCCTCAGCCCAGGTATATACAAACGGGTACCTGTCCCCGGGTTTTAAAATCACAAATGGAACGAGGCAGGGTGCCCTCTCTCCCCACTGATATTCGTTCTATTGATGGAACCGTTTGCCCAGGCGATAAGAATGGAGAAAGAAATTTCTGGGATCAGCATGGGTGCCTTGGAGAGCAAGATAGGCCTATTCGCTGATGACATCATACTGTGCATCACGAACCCTGAGGTCTCCCTGCCCCATATATTTAGAATAATTACCCAATTCAGGCAAGCTAGCTATTATAAAATTAATTTAAGTAAATGCTTAATCCTTGATATGGGCATCCCACAGGCCACAAAACAGAAACTAATGGAACAGTACCTACTGACTTGGAAGGCTGACAAAATTCCATACCTAGGGATTCAATTAACTTATCTGATCAAAAACCTGGGGAAAATAAATTATGCACATCTATGGCAAAATATCCATAAGGAAATACAATCATTCCCCAAAGCAATGATATCCTGGTTAGGCCGGATATCAGTGGTAAAAATTATGGTACTACCCCAAATCTTATATTACTTTCGCAACCTGCCTATCCAAATACCACTGCACACCCTCAATAAGCTCCAGTTAGCTTTAATGAATTACATATGGAACCAACAAAAAGCGAGAGTATCAGCAAAATTTCTGTTCGTGCCAATTAAATCTGGGGGGCTGGGATGCCCGTGTGTACGCGCATACTACCGAGCCATGATGCTAGATCAACTGAGATATTGGTGGGATGGGAACTCCCCAAAAGCTTGGGTAAAATTTTAAGTGCAAATAGTGGGTCACCCCTCTATGGCCTCATATATATCGCTGATCGGGTTGACAGATTACTGGGAGGGGCTGGGGAGGACCCAGCGGTCATTGTACACATTGGCACAAATGACAAAGTTAGAGGTAGGTGGAAGGTCCTTAAAGATGATTTCAGGGAATTAGGTTGTAAGCTTAAAGCATGGACCTCAAAGGTGGTATTTTCGGAAATACTACCTGTGCCACGAGCCACACCAGAGAGGCAAAGAGAGATCAGGGAGGTTAACAGGTGGCTCAGGAATTGGTGTAGGAAAGAGGATTTTGGGTTCCTGGAGAATTGGGCCGACTTTTCAGTTGGCTACAGATTCTATGCTAGGGATGGGCTGCATCTTAATGGGGAAGGTGCAGCTCTGCTGGGGCAGAAAATGGCTAGAAGGTTGGAGGAGTGTTTAAACTAGGAATGGGGGGAGAGGGTATTCACTTTATAGAAGGGGAATGTAGTGCAGATAGTGACCAGGGCACAAGTAATGAAATTGGGGGTGGTACGGGGGGAAGGGTTAGGACAGTTAATACAGTAAGCAGGAATACAGGTACAGAGTCATACGTAACGTGCATGTACACTAATGCCCGAAGCCTCACAAATAAGGTGGAGGAATTAGAATTAATATTGTTGGAAGAAAATTATGATATAGTGGGGATATCAGAGACATGGCTGGATGAGAGCTATGACTGGGCTGTTAATTTACAGGGTTATAGCCTATTCAGGAATGACCGTACAAATAAGCGAGGGGGAGGTGTGTGTCTATATGTAAAATCATCCTTAAAACCCATCCTGCGTGACAACATATGTGAGGGTACTGAGAATGTAGAGTCCCTATGGGTGGAGATAAGGGGGGGAGAATGAATAATAAAATACTGATAGGGGTGTGTTATAAGATGCCGAATATTATGGAAGAGGTAGAGAATCTCCTCATAAAGCAAATTGATAAAGCAGCGAGTCTCGGAGAGGTAATTATTATGGGGGACTTTAACTATCCTGATATAAATTGGGGAACAGAAACTTGCAGTTCCAGCAAAGGAAATAGATTTTTGATAACAATGAAAGATAATTACCTTTCACAAATGGTACAGGACCCCACAAGAGGGGGAGCACTACTAGACCTTGTACTAACCAATAGGCCAGACCGCATATCAAATATACAAGTTGGGGGTTACTTGGGGAATAGTGATCACAAAATAATAAGTTTTCATGTATTCTTTAGTAAGATGTCTAGTAGAGGGGCTACAAGGACACTAAACTTCAGGAAAGCAAATTTTAAACGGTTGAGAGATGATCTTAGTGCAATAAACTGGGCTGATGTACTAAGTAATAAAAGTACACAAAGCAAATGGGAGACTTTTATGAGCATCCTGAATAGGGTTTGTGCAGAAAATATACCCTATGGGAACAAACATGCTAGAAATAGGAGGAAACCCCTATGGCTAAATAGAGCTGTAAGGGAAGCAATAAAAGAAAAACAGAAAGCCTTAAAAGAATTAAAGAGGGTAGGTAGTGATGAGGCATTATATAATTATAGAAAATTAAATAAAATATGTAAAAAGCAAATTAAGTTAGCTAAGTTTGAGACAGAGAGACTCATTGCGAGAGAAAGTAAAAATAATCCTAAAATATTCTTTAACTACATAAACAGTAAAAAACTGAAAAGCGATAGTGTTGGCCCCCTTAAAAATAGTCTTGGTGAAATGGTGGAAGGGGATGAGGGTAAAGCCAACCTGCTGAATTACTTTTTTTCTACGGTTTTTATACAAGAAAATGCCATGGCAGATGACATGACCAGTGATACCATAAATTCACCCTTGAATATTACCTGCTTAACCCAGCAGGAAGTACGCCGCCGCCTCGAAATCACTAAGGTTGACAAATCTCCGAGCCCGGATGGCATACACCCCAGAGTACTACAGGAATTGAGTTCTGTGATAGATAGACCATTATTTTTAATCTTCTCAGATTTCTTAATAACAGGGTCGGTACCGCAGGACTGGCGCATAGCAAATGTGGTGCCAATATTCAAAAAGGGGACAAAAACTGAGCCGGGAAATTATACGCCGGTAAGTTTAACCTCTACAGTTGGTAAAATCCTTGAGGGTTTCTTGAGAGATGCTATACTGGAGTATCTCAAGAAAAATAACCTTATGACAGAGTATCAACATGGGTTTATGAGGGATCGATCCTGTCAAACTAATTTGATCAGCTTCTATGAAGAGGTAAGTTCAAGTCTGGACCAGGGAAATGCAGTGGATGTTGTGTATATGGACTTTTCAAAAGCTTTTGATACGGTGCCACACAAAAGGTTGGTACATAAAATGAGAATAATGGGGATAGGGGAAAATATGTGTAACTGGGTTAAAAACTGGCTCAGTGATAGGAAACAAAGGGTGGTTATTAATGGTACGTACTCGGACTGGGTCTCAGTTCATAGTGGGGTACCACAGGGGTCAGTATTGGGCCCGCTTCTTTTCAACATATTTATAAATGACCTTGTTGAGGGCATGCGGAGTAGAATTTCAATATTTGCAGATGATACTAAACTCTGCAGGGTAATCAATACAGAGGAGGATATGGAAAAACTAGACCAAATGCAGATCCCGATTGTGATTCACATTTTTTTGATCACCAAACAACTTTTATTGGCCAAATGGAAAAGTGATACTGTTCCAAATATTTCTGAAGTAATCAAGATGTTATCCTTGCACCACGAATTTGAAAATAAACACGCGATATACAATAACCTGTTCCAACCCTATCAAAAGAGATGGGGTACCTGGCTATCCTACATCGAGCAATCCAAACCATAAGCTTATATAGTAGAAATTTTGAAGCTAAAAACACAAATAGTCCTCTGACAAATCCCAATCAATTTTCTCCTTTCTTTCTCCCTTCCTTCCTCTTTCTCTTCTTTCCTTTTCCTCTTTTTTCCTCTTTCTTGTACATATTTCTTAAAAGTAATGATTCTCAATATTTGCAAAGAAGATATAACTAAACTAAGCTATATATATGTTGTACAGAAGTCTTTGCAAATGATTATTATGCATGGTAGTTCTCCTTCTAACCATTTTCCGAATGCCATTTCACCTTTCTTTTCCCGGTTTCCCCAATAAAGATCTCTCCTTCCACCTTCCTTCCCCGGCTTACCTCCCCTCAAACAAAAAACGCAAATGTTTGAACTGTTTACAAAGAAATTGTCTAATGTTTCTACTTTGTTCCACTAAACTAATGTAATATATAAATGTTCTAATATGTAATAATAAAAATATTGAAACCAGAGGAGGATAATTTTATATTACAGGGAGATTTATGTAAATTGGAGGATTGGGCTGAGAAGTGGCAATTGAAGTTTAATGTAGATAAATGTAAGGTCATGCACTTGGGTAGAGGAAATAACATTTATGACTATGTACTTAATTGTAGAACACTGGGTAAAACAGACACAGAAAAAGACTTGGGTGTACGGGTGGATGGTAAACTTCACTTTAGTGGACAGTGTCAGGCAGCTGCTGCCAGGGCTAATAAAATAATGGGATGTATTAAAAGAGGTATAAGTGTTCATGAAAAAAATATAGTTCTACCTCTGTACAAGTCACTAGTGCGACCGCACTTAGAATACTGTGTACAATTCTGGTCACCGATATATAAGAAGGACATA
Source organism: Anomaloglossus baeobatrachus (assembly GCF_048569485.1). Classification (NCBI taxonomy): domain Eukaryota; kingdom Metazoa; phylum Chordata; class Amphibia; order Anura; family Aromobatidae; genus Anomaloglossus; species Anomaloglossus baeobatrachus. The sequence goes on along the minus strand of NC_134355.1, from coordinate 568,953,949 downwards.
GCTGAACTGGAGAGGGTGCAGAGAAGAGCCACCAAGATTATTAGAGGAATGGGTGGGCTGCAATACCAAGACAGGTTATTAAACCTGGGGTTATTTAGTTTGGAAAAACTAAGGCTTAGGGGGGATCTAATCACAATGTATAAATATATGAGGGAACAGTACAGAGACCTTTCCAAAGATCTTTTTACACCTAGGCCTGCGACTGGAACACGGGGGCATCCGCTACGTCTTGAGGAAAGAAGGTTTAATCATAATCACAGACGAGGATTCTTTACTGTACGAGCAGTGAGACTATGGAACTCTCTGCCGCATGATGTTGTAATGAGTGATTCACTACTAACATTTAAGCAGAGCCTGGATGCCTTTCTTGAAAAATTTAATATTACCAGTTATGTATATTAGATTTTATGACATGGTATTGATCCAGGGAACTAGTCTGATTGCCGGATGTGGAGTCAGGAAGGAAATTTTTTCCCCATTGGAACTTGTTTGACACATTGGGGTTTTTTTTGCCTTCCATTGTGTCGCAAAGCCTTGCGTTCCATCTGGATTTTGCCGCATGAGGCAGATTTAGCCGATGCGGCGGCCGGATGGAACGTTGCCTGGCACGTTTTTTCGTGCGGCAAAAAAAAAACGCATCGCGCCGCATTCGGCCGATGTGGCGCATTTTTCAATGCATGCCTATGGCGGCCGGATGCGGCGCGATGCGGCAAAAAACACATCCGGCCGCCACATGCGGTTTTTGCCACTGCGCATGCTCAGTAGCATGCCGCAAGCGGCAAAAACCGAACGAGCTGCATGGGAAAAACGTATGCAAAGGATGCGGTGTTTTCACCGCATCCGTTGCAAAGCTTGCACAGCCGGATTGAGCCACAGAGCTGAAGCCGGATGTGTGAAAGCAGCCTTTCAAAACTGTTTCTCATACAAGAATTATACGACATTTGGAGACTAAAGAACCCATCCACAAGAGATTACACGTGTCTCTCACACCCGCACAATACTTACACGAGAATTGATTTTTTTTCTAGTCGATAAAACAGTAATCCTACGAGTATTAACTGCCAATATAGGAAATATTACTTGGAGCGACCACGCTCCCATCACACTAGAAATAGAGGAGAAGCATGAAACAGATAGATCTCCAATTTGGAGGCTTAACACTTACCGCATTTTTCACTTTATAAGACGCATTTTTGTTCCCCCAAATTTTGGGGGAAAGTAGGGGGTGCATCTTATAAGCCGAATATACGGGGGGGAGGGGGGTGTATAAATATATACACTGCAGGGTCCACTCTGGAGCGCTGCTGGGGGCAGGTGAACGCTGCGGGCGGCATCGTTAGATCTCCTGCTCCCGCTCATATAATATGCACAGCCGCTGTCCATCACCGTGGTGCTGAAACCGCTCCGCAGTGACAGGCTGGGGGAGCAGTGCATATTATATGAGCCTGCGCCCCCCTGTGATGGCACATGCCCCCCCTGTGTTAGATATGGCCCCCATGCTGCTGCTCATCTTAAAATAAAAAAGCTTTACTTACCTCCTCCAGTGTTTCTCCCCGGTGTCCCTGCTTCCACTGTGATCAGGCACGCAGAGATGAAGTCACTCTGCTGTGCCGATCACATGACCGGCACCAAGAACCAGGAAGTGGAGGAACAGAAGCACGGAGGGAGACAGGAGGGAGATCAGCGGTGGAAGAGGTAAGGAAAGAGTGTTTTATTTTACTATGGGCAGCAGCATGGGGGCGATATCTAACACAGGGGAATGTGTGCAATCCATAGGGGGCCATAGGCAGCACAGGGGAACATATGCAATCCATAGGGGGCCATAGGCAGCACAGGGGACTGTGTACAATGCATAGGGGGCCATAGGCTGCACAGGGGAATGTGTGCAATCTATAGGGGGCCATAGGCAGTACAGGGGAACATGTGCAATCCATAGGGGGCCATAGGCAGCACAGAGGAATGTGTGCAATCCATAGGGGGCCATAGGCAGCACAGGGGAATGTGTGCAATCCATAGGGGGCCATAGGCAGCACACTGGAATGTGTACAATCCATAGGGGGCCATAGGCAGCACAGGGGAATGTGTGCAATCCATAGGGGCCATAGGCAGTACAGGGGAACATGTGCAATCCATAGGGGGCCATAGGCAGCACAGAGGAATGTGTGCAATCCATAGGGGGCCATAGGCAGCACAGGGGAATGTGTGCAATCCATAGGGGGCCATAGGCAGCACACTGGAATGTGTGCAATGCATAGGGGGCCATAGGCAGCACAGGAGAACGTGTGCAATCCATAGGGGGCCATAGGCAGCACAGGGGAATGTGTGCAATCCATAGGGGGCCATAGGCAGCACAGGGGAACGTGTGCCAGCACAAGGGGGCTATATTTAATATAAGGGGGCCATATCCAGATTAAGGGGGCTAATTTTAGGATGGGGGGCTATGAGGGACATATACCCTATATGATTTGTTAGACAGACACTGGCATTATAAGATGGACCCCATTTAACATTAAAAAAAAAATTCCCTTTTCCTTCACCAAATTTGGGGGTGCGTCTTATAATCAGGTGCATCTTATAAAGCAAAAAATACGGTATATCCTGAACCACCCTACTTATGCACCACAAACGCAGAAAACCATCCACGATTATTTTACACAAAATGACAATAGTGAAGTATCGGACACAACCCTATGGTGTGCACACAAGGCGGTCATGAGGGGACATTTTATAAAACAGGCCTCTCATTATAAAAAAAACTACATTTTAGTTAGCTATTAAAAGGTATCACAAGATTATAATTTTGTTCCTCTCACTGAGAACATTCAATAAAAAAACTACACAAACGGCAGTAAATGATATCCAAACCAAGCTGGGGAATTTACATAGACTGAATAAACAATCCTACTCACCCACTACAGCGGCGGAGATCTCAGATCTACACAAACAGCTACATGAACTTAATTTACACACATACGAGAAGGCCCTCAAAAAACTCAAATGAAATATCATTGGCAAGGAAATAAATCCGGGGAACTGTTGGGTAAACAGGTGAAATTACGTGCAGCAAAATCCCGTATCCCATACTTAACTGACCCCAACAAGGAAAAAAATAATGGCCCCTCAGCGAATTGCAAATTAATTTGCTAAATATTATGAAACCCTATACAACTTGAAAGGAGACAATCAAACCCACCAACCAAGCGACGCAGAAATAGGGACATTCTTAGATTCAGTAAGGTTACCAACATTATCACCCATACAGAAGGAAACGCTATCCCAGACACTCACAACATTGGAAATCCATAGAGCTATAGATATCCTGAAATTACATAAGGTTCCAGGACCAGACGGCATTCCAAACGACTACTATAAAAACTCAGTAATTTCCCCTTACTTGGTGAGAGTGTTCAACGAGGCCACCAAGAACAGTTCCTTCCCAGTAGAAATGTTGAACGCTCATATTATTATCTTGCCCAAGCCAGGAAAGGACCCGAACACCCCAGCAAACTTTCTGCCAATTTCGCTATTGAATCCACGGACGTCAAATTATATGCTAAAACATTGTCTCTGAGGCTCTTGCACATCCTTCCTGAGCTAATCCACTGGGACCAAGTCGGATTTGTCAAAAATAGACAAACCAGTGATGGAACCAGACGCCTTATCGACTTCATCGCTGAGGTGGAGGGGAGTCGAACGCCTTCTCTGCTCCTATCATTGGACGAGGAGAAGGCGTTTGACAGAATCCAATGGGGATTCATGGAAAGGACGCTTAGAGGCTTTGGGGGACCCATCCTATCTTCCATTATGGCACTATACTCTAGGCCCTCAGCCCAGGTATATACAAACGGGTACCTGTCCCCGGGTTTTAAAATCACAAATGGAACGAGGCAGGGTGCCCTCTCTCCCCACTGATATTCGTTCTATTGATGGAACTGTTTGCCCAGGCGATAAGAATGGAGAAAGAAATTTCTGGGATCAGCATAGGTGCCTTGGAGAGCAAGATAGGCCTATTCGCTGATGACATCATACTGTGCATCACGAACCCTGAGGTCTCCCTGCCCCATATATTTAGAATAATTACCCAATTCAGGCAAGCTAGCTATTATAAAATTAATTTAAGTAAATGCTTAATCCTTGATATGGGCATCCCACAGGCCACAAAACAGAAACTAATGGAACAGTACCTACTGACTTGGAAGGCTGACAAAATTCCATACCTAGGGATTCAATTAACTTATCTGATCAAAAACCTGGGGAAAATAAATTATGCACATCTATGGCAAAATATCCATAAGGAAATACAATCATTCCCCAAAGCAATGATATCCTGGTTAGGCCGGATATCAGTGGTAAAAATTATGGTACTACCCCAAATCTTATATTACTTTCGCAACCTGCCTATCCAAATACCACTGCACACCCTCAATAAGCTCCAGTCAGCTTTAATGAATTACATATGGAACCAACAAAAAGCGAGAGTATCAGCAAAATTTCTGTTCGTGCCAATTAAATCTGGGGGGCTGGGATGCCCGTGTGTACGCGCATACTACCGAGCCATGATGCTAGATCAACTGAGATATTGGTGGGATGGGAACTCCCCAAAAGCTTGGGTAAAATTTTAAGTGCAAATAGTGGGTCACCCCTCTATGGCCTCATATATATCGCTGATCGGGTTGACAGATTACTGGGAGGGGCTGGGGAGGACCCAGCGGTCATTGTACACATTGGCACAAATGACAAAGTTAGAGGTAGGTGGAAGGTCCTTAAAGATGATTTCAGGGAATTAGGTTGTAAGCTTAAAGCATGGACCTCAAAGGTGGTATTTTCGGAAATACTACCTGTGCCACGAGCCACACCAGAGAGGCAAAGAGAGATCAGGGAGGTTAACAGGTGGCTCAGGAATTGGTGTAGGAAAGAGGATTTTGGGTTCCTGGAGAATTGGGCCGACTTTTCAGTTGGCTACAGATTCTATGCTAGGGATGGGCTGCATCTTAATGGGGAAGGTGCAGCTCTGCTGGGGCAGAAAATGGCTAGAAGGTTGGAGGAGTGTTTAAACTAGGAATGGGGGGCGAGGGTATTCACTTTATAGAAGGGGAATGTAGTGCAGATAGTGACCAGGGCACAAGTAATGAAATTGGGGGTGGTACGGGGGGAAGGGTTAGGACAGTTAATACAGTAAGCAGGAATACAGGTACAGAGTCATACGTAACGTGCATGTACACTAATGCCCGAAGCCTCACAAATAAGGTGGAGGAGTAAGAATTAATATTGTTGGAAGAAAATTATGATATAGTGGGGATATCAGAGACATGGCTGGATGAGAGCTATGACTGGGCTGTTAATTTACAGGGTTATAGCCTATTCAGGAATGACCGTACAAATAAGCGAGGGGGAGGTGTGTGTCTATATGTAAAATCATCCTTAAAACCCATCCTGCGTGACAACATATGTGAGGGTACTGAGAATGTAGAGTCCCTATGGGTGGAGATAAGGGGGGGAGAATGAATAATAAAATACTGATAGGGGTGTGTTATAAGATGCCGAATATTATGGAAGAGGTAGAGAATCTCCTCATAAAGCAAATTGATAAAGCAGCGAGTCTCGGAGAGGTAATTATTATGGGGGACTTTAACTATCCTGATATAAATTGGGGAACAGAAACTTGCAGTTCCAGCAAAGGAAATAGATTTTTGATAACAATGAAAGATAATTACCTTTCACAAATGGTACAGGACCCCACAAGAGGGGGAGCACTACTAGACCTTGTACTAACCAATAGGCCAGACCGCATATCAAATATACAAGTTGGGGGTTACTTGGGGAATAGTGATCACAAAATAATAAGTTTTCATGTATTCTTTAGTAAGATGTCTAGTAGAGGGGCTACAAGGACACTAAACTTCAGGAAAGCAAATTTTAAACGGTTGAGAGATGATCTTAGTGCAATAAACTGGGCTGATGTACTAAGTAATAAAAGTACACAAAGCAAATGGGAGACTTTTATGAGCATCCTGAATAGGGCTTGTGCAGAAAATATACCCTATGGGAACAAACATGCTAGAAATAGGAGGAAACCCCTATGGCTAAATAGAGCTGTAAGGGAAGCAATAAAAGAAAAACAGAAAGCCTTAAAAGAATTAAAGAGGGTAGGTAGTGATGAGGCATTATATAATTATAGAAAATTAAATAAAATATGTAAAAAGCAAATTAAGTTAGCTAAGTTTGAGACAGAGAGACTCATTGCGAGAGAAAGTAAAAATAATCCTAAAATATTCTTTAACTACATAAACAGTAAAAAACTGAAAAGCGATAGTGTTGGCCCCCTTAAAAATAGTCTTGGTGAAATGGTGGAAGGGGATGAGGGTAAAGCCAACCTGCTGAATTACTTTTTTTCTACGGTTTTTATACAAGAAAATGCCATGGCAGATGACATGACCAGTGATACCATAAATTCACCCTTGAATATTACCTGCTTAACCCAGCAGGAAGTACGCCGCCGCCTCGAAATCACTAAGGTTGACAAATCTCCGAGCCCGGATGGCATACACCCCAGAGTACTACAGGAATTGAGTTCTGTGATAGATAGACCATTATTTTTAATCTTCTCAGATTTCTTAATAACAGGGTCGGTACCGCAGGACTGGCGCATAGCAAATGTGGTGCCAATATTCAAAAAGGGGACAAAAACTGAGCCGGGAAATTATACGCCGGTAAGTTTAACCTCTACAGTTGGTAAAATCCTTGAGGGTTTCTTGAGAGATGCTATACTGGAGTATCTCAAGAAAAATAACCTTATGACAGAGTATCAACATGGGTTTATGAGGGATCGATCCTGTCAAACTAATTTGATCAGCTTCTATGAAGAGGTAAGTTCAAGTCTGGACCAGGGAAATGCAGTGGATGTTGTGTATATGGACTTTTCAAAAGCTTTTGATACGGTGCCACACAAAAGGTTGGTACATAAAATGAGAATAATGGGGATAGGGGAAAATATGTGTAACTGGGTTAAAAACTGGCTCAGTGATAGGAAACAAAGGGTGGTTATTAATGGTACGTACTCGGACTGGGTCTCAGTTCATAGTGGGGTACCACAGGGGTCAGTATTGGGCCCGCTTCTTTTCAACATATTTATAAATGACCTTGTTGAGGGCATGCGGAGTAGAATTTCAATATTTGCAGATGATACTAAACTCTGCAGGGTAATCAATACAGAGGAGGATATGGAAAAACTAGACCAAATGCAGATCCCGATTGTGATTCACATTTTTTTGATCACCAAACAACTTTTATTGGCCAAATGGAAAAGTGATACTGTTCCAAATATTTCTGAAGTAATCAAGATGTTATCCTTGCACCACGAATTTGAAAATAAACACGCGATATACAATAACCTGTTCCAACCCTATCAAAAGAGATGGGGTACCTGGCTATCCTACATCGAGCAATCCAAACCATAAGCTTATATAGTAGAAATTTTGAAGCTAAAAACACAAATAGTCCTCTGACAAATCCCAATCAATTTTCTCCTTTCTTTCTCCCTTCCTTCCTCTTTCTCTTCTTTCCTTTTCCTCTTTTTTCCTCTTTCTTGTACATATTTCTTAAAAGTAATGATTCTCAATATTTGCAAAGAAGATATAACTAAACTAAGCTATATATATGTTGTACAGAAGTCTTTGCAAATGATTATTATGCATGGTAGTTCTCCTTCTAACCATTTTCCGAATGCCATTTCACCTTTCTTTTCCCGGTTTCCCCAATAAAGATCTCTCCTTCCACCTTCCTTCCCCGGCTTACCTCCCCTCAAACAAAAAACGCAAATGTTTGAACTGTTTACAAAGAAATTGTCTAATGTTTCTACTTTGTTCCACTAAACTAATGTAATATATAAATGTTCTAATATGTAATAATAAAAATATTGAAACCAGAGGAGGATAATTTTATATTACAGGGAGATTTATGTAAATTGGAGGATTGGGCTGAGAAGTGGCAATTGAAGTTTAATGTAGATAAATGTAAGGTCATGCACTTGGGTAGAGGAAATAACATTTATGACTATGTACTTAATTGTAGAACACTGGGTAAAACAGACACAGAAAAAGACTTGGGTGTACGGGTGGATGGTAAACTTCACTTTAGTGGACAGTGTCAGGCAGCTGCTGCCAGGGCTAATAAAATAATGGGATGTATTAAAAGAGGTATAAGTGTTCATGAAAAAAATATAGTTCTACCTCTGTACAAGTCACTAGTGCGACCGCACTTAGAATACTGTGTACAATTCTGGTCACCGATATATAAGAAGGACATAGCTGAACTGGAGAGGGTGCAGAGAAGAGCGACCAAGATTATTAGAGGAATGGGTGGGCTGCAATACCAAGACAGGTTATTAAACCTGGGGTTATTTAGTTTGGAAAAACTAAGGCTTAGGGGGGATCTAATCACAATGTATAAATATATGAGGGAACAGTACAGAGACCTTTCCAAAGATCTTTTTACACCTAGGCCTGCGACTGGAACACGGGGGCATCCGCTACGTCTTGAGGAAAGAAGGTTTAATCATAATCACAGACGAGGATTCTTTACTGTACGAGCAGTGAGACTATGGAACTCTCTGCCGCATGATGTTGTAATGAGTGATTCACTACTAACATTTAAGCAGAGCCTGGATGCCTTTCTTGAAAAATTTAATATTACCAGTTATGTATATTAGATTTTATGACATGGTATTGATCCAGGGAACTAGTCTGATTGCCGGATGTGGAGTCAGGAAGGAAATTTTTTCCCCATTGGAACTTGTTTGACACATTGGGGTTTTTTTTGCCTTCCATTGTGTCGCAAAGCCTTGCGTTCCATCTGGATTTTGCCGCATGAGGCAGATTTAGCCGATGCGGCGGCCGGATGGAACGTTGCCTGGCACGTTTTTTCGTGCGGCAAAAAAAAAACGCATCGCGCCGCATTCGGCCGATGCGGCGCATTTTTCAATGCATGCCTATGGCGGCCGGATGCGGCGCGATGCGGCAAAAAACACATCCGGCCGCCACATGCGGTTTTTGCCACTGCGCATGCTCAGTAGCATGCCGCAAGCGGCAAAAACCGAACGAGCTGCATGGGAAAAACTTATGCAAAGGATGCGGTGTTTTCACCGCATCCGTTGCAAAGCTTGCACAGCCGGATTGAGCCACAGAGCTGAAGCCGGATGTGTGAAAGCAGCCTTTCAAAACTGTTTCTCATACAAGAATTATACGACATTTGGAGACTAAAGAACCCATCCACAAGAGATTACACGTGTCTCTCACACCCGCACAATACTTACACGAGAATTGATTTTTTTTCTAGTCGATAAAACAGTAATCCTACGAGTATTAACTGCCAATATAGGAAATATTACTTGGAGCGACCACGCTCCCATCACACTAGAAATAGAGGAGAAGCATGAAACAGATAGATCTCCAATTTGGAGGCTTAACACTTACCGCATTTTTCACTTTATAAGACGCATTTTTGTTCCCCCAAATTTTGGGGGAAAGTAGGGGGTGCATCTTATAAGCCGAATATACGGGGGGGAGGGGGGTGTATAAATATATACACTGCAGGGTCCACTCTGGAGCGCTGCTGGGGGCAGGTGAACGCTGCGGGCGGCATCGTTAGATCTCCTGCTCCCGCTCATATAATATGCACAGCCGCTGTCCATCACCGTGGTGCTGAAACCGCACCGCAGTGACAGGCTGGGGGAGCAGTGCATATTATATGAGCCTGCGCCCCCCTGTGATGGCACATGCCCCCCCTGTGTTAGATATGGCCCCCATGCTGCTGCTCATCTTAAAATAAAAAAGCTTTACTTACCTCCTCCAGTGTTTCTCCCCGGTGTCCCTGCTTCCACTGTGATCAGGCACGCAGAGATGAAGTCACTCTGCTGTGCCGATCACATGACCGGCACCAAGAACCAGGAAGTGGAGGAACAGAAGCACGGAGGGAGACAGGAGGGAGATCAGCGGTGGAAGAGGTAAGGAAAGAGTGTTTTATTTTACTATGGGCAGCAGCATGGGGGCGATATCTAACACAGGGGAATGTGTGCAATCCATAGGGGGCCATAGGCAGCACAGGGGAACATATGCAATCCATAGGGGGCCATAGGCAGCACAGGGGACTGTGTACAATGCATAGGGGGCCATAGGCAGCACAGGGGAATGTGTGCAATCTATAGGGGGCCATAGGCAGTACAGGGGAACATGTGCAATCCATAGGGGGCCATAGGCAGCACAGAGGAATGTGTGCAATCCATAGGGGGCCATAGGCAGCACAGGGGAATGTGTGCAATCCATAGGGGGCCATAGGCAGCACACTGGAATGTGTACAATCCATAGGGGGCCATAGGCAGCACAGGGGAATGTGTGCAATCCATAGGGGCCATAGGCAGTACAGGGGAACATGTGCAATCCATAGGGGGCCATAGGCAGCACAGAGGAATGTGTGCAATCCATAGGGGGCCATAGGCAGCACAGAGGAATGTGTGCAATCCATAGGGGGCCATAGGCAGCACAGGGGAATGTGTGCAATCCATAGGGGGCCATAGGCAGCACACTGGAATGTGTGCAATGCATAGGGGGCCATAGGCAGCACAGGAGAACGTGTGCAATCCATAGGGGGCCATAGGCAGCACAGGGGAATGTGTGCAATCCATAGGGGGCCATAGGCAGCACAGGGGAACGTGTGCCAGCACAAGGGGGCTATATTTAATATAAGGGGGCCATATCCAGATTAAGGGGGCTAATTTTAGGATGGGGGGCTATGAGGGACATATACCCTATATGATTTGTTAGACAGACACTGGCATTATAAGATGGACCCCATTTAACATTAAAAAAAAAATTCCCTTTTCCTTCACCAAATTTGGGGGTGCGTCTTATAATCAGGTGCATCTTATAAAGCAAAAAATACGGTATATCCTGAACCACCCTACTTATGCACCACAAACGCAGAAAACCATCCACGATTATTTTACACAAAATGACAATAGTGAAGTATCGGACACAACCCTATGGTGTGCACACAAGGCGGTCATGAGGGGACATTTTATAAAACAGGCCTCTCATTATAAAAAAAACTACATTTTAGTTAGCTATTAAAAGGTATCACAAGATTATAATTTTGTTCCTCTCACTGAGAACATTCAATAAAAAAACTACACAAACGGCAGTAAATGATATCCAAACCAAGCTGGGGAATTTACATAGACTGAATAAACAATCCTACTCACCCACTACAGCGGCGGAGATCTCAGATCTACACAAACAGCTACATGAACTTAATTTACACACATACGAGAAGGCCCTCAAAAAACTCAAATGAAATATCATTGGCAAGGAAATAAATCCGGGGAACTGTTGGGTAAACAGGTGAAATTACGTGCAGCAAAATCCCGTATCCCATACTTAACTGACCCCAACAAGGAAAAAAATAATGGCCCCTCAGCGAATTGCAAATTAATTTGCTAAATATTATGAAACCCTATACAACTTGAAAGGAGACAATCAAACCCACCAACCAAGCGACGCAGAAATAGGGACATTCTTAGATTCAGTAAGGTTACCAACATTATCACCCATACAGAAGGAAACGCTATCCCAGACACTCACAACATTGGAAATCCATAGAGCTATAGATATCCTGAAATTACATAAGGTTCCAGGACCAGACGGCATTCCAAACGACTACTATAAAAACTCAGTAATTTCCCCTTACTTGGTGAGAGTGTTCAACGAGGCCACCAAGAACAGTTCCTTCCCAGTAGAAATGTTGAACGCTCATATTATTATCTTGCCCAAGCCAGGAAAGGACCCGAACACCCCAGCAAACTTTCTGCCAATTTCGCTATTGAATCCACGGACGTCAAATTATATGCTAAAACATTGTCTCTGAGGCTCTTGCACATCCTTCCTGAGCTAATCCACTGGGACCAAGTCGGATTTGTCAAAAATAGACAAACCAGTGATGGAACCAGACGCCTTATCGACTTCATCGCTGAGGTGGAGGGGAGTCGAACGCCTTCTCTGCTCCTATCATTGGACGAGGAGAAGGCGTTTGACAGAATCCAATGGGGATTCATGGAAAGGACGCTTAGAGGCTTTGGGGGACCCATCCTATCTTCCATTATGGCACTATACTCTAGGCCCTCAGCCCAGGTATATACAAACGGGTACCTGTCCCCGGGTTTTAAAATCACAAATGGAACGAGGCAGGGTGCCCTCTCTCCCCACTGATATTCGTTCTATTGATGGAACCGTTTGCCCAGGCGATAAGAATGGAGAAAGAAATTTCTGGGATCAGCATGGGTGCCTTGGAGAGCAAGATAGGCCTATTCGCTGATGACATCATACTGTGCATCACGAACCCTGAGGTCTCCCTGCCCCATATATTTAGAATAATTACCCAATTCAGGCAAGCTAGCTATTATAAAATTAATTTAAGTAAATGCTTAATCCTTGATATGGGCATCCCACAGGCCACAAAACAGAAACTAATGGAACAGTACCTACTGACTTGGAAGGCTGACAAAATTCCATACCTAGGGATTCAATTAACTTATCTGATCAAAAACCTGGGGAAAATAAATTATGCACATCTATGGCAAAATATCCATAAGGAAATACAATCATTCCCCAAAGCAATGATATCCTGGTTAGGCCGGATATCAGTGGTAAAAATTATGGTACTACCCCAAATCTTATATTACTTTCGCAACCTGCCTATCCAAATACCACTGCACACCCTCAATAAGCTCCAGTCAGCTTTAATGAATTACATATGGAACCAACAAAAAGCGAGAGTATCAGCAAAATTTCTGTTCGTGCCAATTAAATCTGGGGGGCTGGGATGCCCGTGTGTACGCGCATACTACCGAGCCATGATGCTAGATCAACTGAGATATTGGTGGGATGGGAACTCCCCAAAAGCTTGGGTAAAATTTTAAGTGCAAATAGTGGGTCACCCCTCTATGGCCTCATATATATCGCTGATCGGGTTGACAGATTACTGGGAGGGGCTGGGGAGGACCCAGCGGTCATTGTACACATTGGCACAAATGACAAAGTTAGAGGTAGGTGGAAGGTCCTTAAAGATGATTTCAGGGAATTAGGTTGTAAGCTTAAAGCATGGACCTCAAAGGTGGTATTTTCGGAAATACTACCTGTGCCACGAGCCACACCAGAGAGGCAAAGAGAGATCAGGGAGGTTAACAGGTGGCTCAGGAATTGGTGTAGGAAAGAGGATTTTGGGTTCCTGGAGAATTGGGCCGACTTTTCAGTTGGCTACAGATTCTATGCTAGGGATGGGCTGCATCTTAATGGGGAAGGTGCAGCTCTGCTGGGGCAGAAAATGGCTAGAAGGTTGGAGGAGTGTTTACACTAGGAATGGGGGGAGAGGGTATTCACTTTATAGAAGGGGAATGTAGTGCAGATAGTGACCAGGGCACAAGTAATGAAATTGGGGGTGGTACGGGGGGAAGGGTTAGGACAGTTAATACAGTAAGCAGGAATACAGGTACAGAGTCATACGTAACGTGCATGTACACTAATGCCCGAAGCCTCACAAATAAGGTGGAGGAATTAGAATTAATATTGTTGGAAGAAAATTATGATATAGTGGGGATATCAGAGACATGGCTGGATGAGAGCTATGACTGGGCTGTTAATTTACAGGGTTATAGCCTATTCAGGAATGACCGTACAAATAAGCGAGGGGGAGGTGTGTGTCTATATGTAAAATCATCCTTAAAACCCATCCTGCGTGACAACATATGTGAGGGTACTGAGAATGTAGAGTCCCTATGGGTGGAGATAAGGGGGGGAGAATGAATAATAAAATACTGATAGGGGTGTGTTATAAGATGCCGAATATTATGGAAGAGGTAGAGAATCTCCTCATAAAGCAAATTGATAAAGCAGCGAGTCTCGGAGAGGTAATTATTATGGGGGACTTTAACTATCCTGATATAAATTGGGGAACAGAAACTTGCAGTTCCAGCAAAGGAAATAGATTTTTGATAACAATGAAAGATAATTACCTTTCACAAATGGTACAGGACCCCACAAGAGGGGGAGCACTACTAGACCTTGTACTAACCAATAGGCCAGACCGCATATCAAATATACAAGTTGGGGGTTACTTGGGGAATAGTGATCACAAAATAATAAGTTTTCATGTATTCTTTAGTAAGATGTCTAGTAGAGGGGCTACAAGGACACTAAACTTCAGGAAAGCAAATTTTAAACGGTTGAGAGATGATCTTAGTGCAATAAACTGGGCTGATGTACTAAGTAATAAAAGTACACAAAGCAAATGGGAGACTTTTATGAGCATCCTGAATAGGGCTTGTGCAGAAAATATACCCTATGGGAACAAACATGCTAGAAATAGGAGGAAACCCCTATGGCTAAATAGAGCTGTAAGGGAAGCAATAAAAGAAAAACAGAAAGCCTTAAAAGAATTAAAGAGGGTAGGTAGTGATGAGGCATTATATAATTATAGAAAATTAAATAAAATATGTAAAAAGCAAATTAAGTTAGCTAAGTTTGAGACAGAGAGACTCATTGCGAGAGAAAGTAAAAATAATCCTAAAATATTCTTTAACTACATAAACAGTAAAAAACTGAAAAGCGATAGTGTTGGCCCCCTTAAAAATAGTCTTGGTGAAATGGTGGAAGGGGATGAGGGTAAAGCCAACCTGCTGAATTACTTTTTTTCTACGGTTTTTATACAAGAAAATGCCATGGCAGATGACATGACCAGTGATACCATAAATTCACCCTTGAATATTACCTGCTTAACCCAGCAGGAAGTACGCCGCCGCCTCGAAATCACTAAGGTTGACAAATCTCCGGGCCCGGATGGCATACACCCCAGAGTACTACAGGAATTGAGTTCTGTGATAGATAGACCATTATTTTTAATCTTCTCAGATTTCTTAATAACAGGGTCGGTACCGCAGGACTGGCGCATAGCAAATGTGGTGCCAATATTCAAAAAGGGGACAAAAACTGAGCCGGGAAATTATACGCCGGTAAGTTTAACCTCTACAGTTGGTAAAATCCTTGAGGGTTTCTTGAGAGATGCTATACTGGAGTATCTCAAGAAAAATAACCTTATGACAGAGTATCAACATGGGTTTATGAGGGATCGATCCTGTCAAACTAATTTGATCAGCTTCTATGAAGAGGTAAGTTCAAGTCTGGACCAGGGAAATGCAGTGGATGTTGTGTATATGGACTTTTCAAAAGCTTTTGATACGGTGCCACACAAAAGGTTGGTACATAAAATGAGAATAATGGGGATAGGGGAAAATATGTGTAACTGGGTTAAAAACTGGCTCAGTGATAGGAAACAAAGGGTGGTTATTAATGGTACGTACTCGGACTGGGTCTCAGTTCATAGTGGGGTACCACAGGGGTCAGTATTGGGCCCGCTTCTTTTCAACATATTTATAAATGACCTTGTTGAGGGCATGCGGAGTAGAATTTCAATATTTGCAGATGATACTAAACTCTGCAGGGTAATCAATACAGAGGAGGATATGGAAAAACTAGACCAAATGCAGATCCCGATTGTGATTCACATTTTTTTGATCACCAAACAACTTTTATTGGCCAAATGGAAAAGTGATACTGTTCCAAATATTTCTGAAGTAATCAAGATGTTATCCTTGCACCACGAATTTGAAAATAAACACGCGATATACAATAACCTGTTCCAACCCTATCAAAAGAGATGGGGTACCTGGCTATCCTACATCGAGCAATCCAAACCATAAGCTTATATAGTAGAAATTTTGAAGCTAAAAACACAAATAGTCCTCTGACAAATCCCAATCAATTTTCTCCTTTCTTTCTCCCTTCCTTCCTCTTTCTCTTCTTTCCTTTTCCTCTTTTTTCCTCTTTCTTGTACATATTTCTTAAAAGTAATGATTCTCAATATTTGCAAAGAAGATATAACTAAACTAAGCTATATATATGTTGTACAGAAGTCTTTGCAAATGATTATTATGCATGGTAGTTCTCCTTCTAACCATTTTCCGAATGCCATTTCACCTTTCTTTTCCCGGTTTCCCCAATAAAGATCTCTCCTTCCACCTTCCTTCCCCGGCTTACCTCCCCTCAAACAAAAAACGCAAATGTTTGAACTGTTTACAAAGAAATTGTCTAATGTTTCTACTTTGTTCCACTAAACTAATGTAATATATAAATGTTCTAATATGTAATAATAAAAATATTGAAACCAGAGGAGGATAATTTTATATTACAGGGAGATTTATGTAAATTGGAGGATTGGGCTGAGAAGTGGCAATTGAAGTTTAATGTAGATAAATGTAAGGTCATGCACTTGGGTAGAGGAAATAACATTTATGACTATGTACTTAATTGTAGAACACTGGGTAAAACAGACACAGAAAAAGACTTGGGTGTACGGGTGGATGGTAAACTTCACTTTAGTGGACAGTGTCAGGCAGCTGCTGCCAGGGCTAATAAAATAATGGGATGTATTAAAAGAGGTATAAGTGTTCATGAAAAAAATATAGTTCTACCTCTGTACAAGTCACTAGTGCGACCGCACTTAGAATACTGTGTACAATTCTGGTCACCGATATATAAGAAGGACATAGCTGAACTGGAGAGGGTGCAGAGAAGAGCCACCAAGATTATTAGAGGAATGGGTGGGCTGCAATACCAAGACAGGTTATTAAACCTGGGGTTATTTAGTTTGGAAAAACTAAGGCTTAGGGGGGATCTAATCACAATGTATAAATATATGAGGGAACAGTACAGAGACCTTTCCAAAGATCTTTTTACACCTAGGCCTGCGACTGGAACACGGGGGCATCCGCTACGTCTTGAGGAAAGAAGGTTTAATCATAATCACAGACGAGGATTCTTTACTGTACGAGCAGTGAGACTATGGAACTCTCTGCCGCATGATGTTGTAATGAGTGATTCACTACTAACATTTAAGCAGAGCCTGGATGCCTTTCTTGAAAAATTTAATATTACCAGTTATGTATATTAGATTTTATGACATGGTATTGATCCAGGGAACTAGTCTGATTGCCGGATGTGGAGTCAGGAAGGAAATTTTTTCCCCATTGGAACTTGTTTGACACATTGGGGTTTTTTTTGCCTTCCATTGTGTCGCAAAGCCTTGCGTTCCATCTGGATTTTGCCGCATGAGGCAGATTTAGCCGATGCGGCGGCCGGATGGAACGTTGCCTGGCACGTTTTTTCGTGCGGCAAAAAAAAACGCATCGCGCCGCATTCGGCCGATGTGGCGCATTTTTCAATGCATGCCTATGGCGGCCGGATGCGGCGCGATGCGGCAAAAAACACATCCGGCCGCCACATGCGGTTTTTGCCACTGCGCATGCTCAGTAGCATGCCGCAAGCGGCAAAAACCGAACGAGCTGCATGGGAAAAACTTATGCAAAGGATGCGGTGTTTTCACCGCATCCGTTGCAAAGCTTGCACAGCCGGATTGAGCCACAGAGCTGAAGCCGGATGTGTGAAAGCAGCCTTTCAAAACTGTTTCTCATACAAGAATTATACGACATTTGGAGACTAAAGAACCCATCCACAAGAGATTACACGTGTCTCTCACACCCGCACAATACTTACACGAGAATTGATTTTTTTTCTAGTCGATAAAACAGTAATCCTACGAGTATTAACTGCCAATATAGGAAATATTACTTGGAGCGACCACGCTCCCATCACACTAGAAATAGAGGAGAAGCATGAAACAGATAGATCTCCAATTTGGAGGCTTAACACTTACCGCATTTTTCACTTTATAAGACGCATTTTTGTTCCCCCAAATTTTGGGGGAAAGTAGGGGGTGCATCTTATAAGCCGAATATACGGGGGGGAGGGGGGTGTATAAATATATACACTGCAGGGTCCACTCTGGAGCGCTGCTGGGGGCAGGTGAACGCTGCGGGCGGCATCGTTAGATCTCCTGCTCCCGCTCATATAATATGCACAGCCGCTGTCCATCACCGTGGTGCTGAAACCGCACCGCAGTGACAGGCTGGGGGAGCAGTGCATATTATATGAGCCTGCGCCCCCCTGTGATGGCACATGCCCCCCCTGTGTTAGATATGGCCCCCATGCTGCTGCTCATCTTAAAATAAAAAAGCTTTACTTACCTCCTCCAGTGTTTCTCCCCGGTGTCCCTGCTTCCACTGTGATCAGGCACGCAGAGATGAAGTCACTCTGCTGTGCCGATCACATGACCGGCACCAAGAACCAGGAAGTGGAGGAACAGAAGCACGGAGGGAGACAGGAGGGAGATCAGCGGTGGAAGAGGTAAGGAAAGAGTGTTTTATTTTACTATGGGCAGCAGCATGGGGGCGATATCTAACACAGGGGAATGTGTGCAATCCATAGGGGGCCATAGGCAGCACAGGGGAACATATGCAATCCATAGGGGGCCATAGGCAGCACAGGGGACTGTGTACAATGCATAGGGGACCATAGGCAGCACAGGGGAATGTGTGCAATCTATAGGGGGCCATAGGCAGTACAGGGGAACATGTGCAATCCATAGGGGGCCATAGGCAGCACAGAGGAATGTGTGCAATCCATAGGGGGCCATAGGCAGCACAGGGGAATGTGTGCAATCCATAGGGGGCCATAGGCAGCACACTGGAATGTGTACAATCCATAGGGGGCCATAGGCAGCACAGGGGAATGTGTGCAATCCATAGGGGCCATAGGCAGTACAGGGGAACATGTGCAATCCATAGGGGGCCATAGGCAGCACAGAGGAATGTGTGCAATCCATAGGGGGCCATAGGCAGCACAGAGGAATGTGTGCAATCCATAGGGGGCCATAGGCAGCACAGGGGAATGTGTGCAATCCATAGGGGGCCATAGGCAGCACACTGGAATGTGTGCAATGCATAGGGGGCCATAGGCAGCACAGGAGAACGTGTGCAATCCATAGGGGGCCATAGGCAGCACAGGGGAATGTGTGCAATCCATAGGGGGCCATAGGCAGCACAGGGGAACGTGTGCCAGCACAAGGGGGCTATATTTAATATAAGGGGGCCATATCCAGATTAAGGGGGCTAATTTTAGGATGGGGGGCTATGAGGGACATATACCCTATATGATTTGTTAGACAGACACTGGCATTATAAGATGGACCCCATTTAACATTAAAAAAAAATTCCCTTTTCCTTCACCAAATTTGGGGGTGCGTCTTATAATCAGGTGCATCTTATAAAGCAAAAAATACGGTATATCCTGAACCACCCTACTTATGCACCACAAACGCAGAAAACCATCCACGATTATTTTACACAAAATGACAATAGTGAAGTATCGGACACAACCCTATGGTGTGCACACAAGGCGGTCATGAGGGGACATTTTATAAAACAGGCCTCTCATTATAAAAAAAACTACATTTTAGTTAGCTATTAAAAGGTATCACAAGATTATAATTTTGTTCCTCTCACTGAGAACATTCAATAAAAAAACTACACAAACGGCAGTAAATGATATCCAAACCAAGCTGGGGAATTTACATAGACTGAATAAACAATCCTACTCACCCACTACAGCGGCGGAGATCTCAGATCTACACAAACAGCTACATGAACTTAATTTACACACATACGAGAAGGCCCTCAAAAAACTCAAATGAAATATCATTGGCAAGGAAATAAATCCGGGGAACTGTTGGGTAAACAGGTGAAATTACGTGCAGCAAAATCCCGTATCCCATACTTAACTGACCCCAACAAGGAAAAAAATAATGGCCCCTCAGCGAATTGCAAATTAATTTGCTAAATATTATGAAACCCTATACAACTTGAAAGGAGACAATCAAACCCACCAACCAAGCGACGCAGAAATAGGGACATTCTTAGATTCAGTAAGGTTACCAACATTATCACCCATACAGAAGGAAACGCTATCCCAGACACTCACAACATTGGAAATCCATAGAGCTATAGATATCCTGAAATTACATAAGGTTCCAGGACCAGACGGCATTCCAAACGACTACTATAAAAACTCAGTAATTTCCCCTTACTTGGTGAGAGTGTTCAACGAGGCCACCAAGAACAGTTCCTTCCCAGTAGAAATGTTGAACGCTCATATTATTATCTTGCCCAAGCCAGGAAAGGACCCGAACACCCCAGCAAACTTTCTGCCAATTTCGCTATTGAATCCACGGACGTCAAATTATATGCTAAAACATTGTCTCTGAGGCTCTTGCACATCCTTCCTGAGCTAATCCACTGGGACCAAGTCGGATTTGTCAAAAATAGACAAACCAGTGATGGAACCAGACGCCTTATCGACTTCATCGCTGAGGTGGAGGGGAGTCGAACGCCTTCTCTGCTCCTATCATTGGACGAGGAGAAGGCGTTTGACAGAATCCAATGGGGATTCATGGAAAGGACGCTTAGAGGCTTTGGGGGACCCATCCTATCTTCCATTATGGCACTATACTCTAGGCCCTCAGCCCAGGTATATACAAACGGGTACCTGTCCCCGGGTTTTAAAATCACAAATGGAACGAGGCAGGGTGCCCTCTCTCCCCACTGATATTCGTTCTATTGATGGAACCGTTTGCCCAGGCGATAAGAATGGAGAAAGAAATTTCTGGGATCAGCATGGGTGCCTTGGAGAGCAAGATAGGCCTATTCGCTGATGACATCATACTGTGCATCACGAACCCTGAGGTCTCCCTGCCCCATATATTTAGAATAATTACCCAATTCAGGCAAGCTAGCTATTATAAAATTAATTTAAGTAAATGCTTAATCCTTGATATGGGCATCCCACAGGCCACAAAACAGAAACTAATGGAACAGTACCTACTGACTTGGAAGGCTGACAAAATTCCATACCTAGGGATTCAATTAACTTATCTGATCAAAAACCTGGGGAAAATAAATTATGCACATCTATGGCAAAATATCCATAAGGAAATACAATCATTCCCCAAAGCAATGATATCCTGGTTAGGCCGGATATCAGTGGTAAAAATTATGGTACTACCCCAAATCTTATATTACTTTCGCAACCTGCCTATCCAAATACCACTGCACACCCTCAATAAGCTCCAGTCAGCTTTAATGAATTACATATGGAACCAACAAAAAGCGAGAGTATCAGCAAAATTTCTGTTCGTGCCAATTAAATCTGGGGGGCTGGGATGCCCGTGTGTACGCGCATACTACCGAGCCATGATGCTAGATCAACTGAGATATTGGTGGGATGGGAACTCCCCAAAAGCTTGGGTAAAATTTTAAGTGCAAATAGTGGGTCACCCCTCTATGGCCTCATATATATCGCTGATCGGGTTGACAGATTACTGGGAGGGGCTGGGGAGGACCCAGCGGTCATTGTACACATTGGCACAAATGACAAAGTTAGAGGTAGGTGGAAGGTCCTTAAAGATGATTTCAGGGAATTAGGTTGTAAGCTTAAAGCATGGACCTCAAAGGTGGTATTTTCGGAAATACTACCTGTGCCACGAGCCACACCAGAGAGGCAAAGAGAGATCAGGGAGGTTAACAGGTGGCTCAGGAATTGGTGTAGGAAAGAGGATTTTGGGTTCCTGGAGAATTGGGCCGACTTTTCAGTTGGCTACAGATTCTATGCTAGGGATGGGCTGCATCTTAATGGGGAAGGTGCAGCTCTGCTGGGGCAGAAAATGGCTAGAAGGTTGGAGGAGTGTTTAAACTAGGAATGGGGGGCGAGGGTATTCACTTTATAGAAGGGGAATGTAGTGCAGATAGTGACCAGGGCACAAGTAATGAAATTGGGGGTGGTACGGGGGGAAGGGTTAGGACAGTTAATACAGTAAGCAGGAATACAGGTACAGAGTCATACGTAACGTGCATGTACACTAATGCCCGAAGCCTCACAAATAAGGTGGAGGAATAAGAATTAATATTGTTGGAAGAAAATTATGATATAGTGGGGATATCAGAGACATGGCTGGATGAGAGCTATGACTGGGCTGTTAATTTACAGGGTTATAGCCTATTCAGGAATGACCGTACAAATAAGCGAGGGGGAGGTGTGTGTCTATATGTAAAATCATCCTTAAAACCCATCCTGCGTGACAACATATGTGAGGGTACTGAGAATGTAGAGTCCCTATGGGTGGAGATAAGGGGGGGAGAATGAATAATAAAATACTGATAGGGGTGTGTTATAAGATGCCGAATATTATGGAAGAGGTAGAGAATCTCCTCATAAAGCAAATTGATAAAGCAGCGAGTCTCGGAGAGGTAATTATTATGGGGGACTTTAACTATCCTGATATAAATTGGGGAACAGAAACTTGCAGTTCCAGCAAAGGAAATAGATTTTTGATAACAATGAAAGATAATTACCTTTCACAAATGGTACAGGACCCCACAAGAGGGGGAGCACTACTAGACCTTGTACTAACCAATAGGCCAGACCGCATATCAAATATACAAGTTGGGGGTTACTTGGGGAATAGTGATCACAAAATAATAAGTTTTCATGTATTCTTTAGTAAGATGTCTAGTAGAGGGGCTACAAGGACACTAAACTTCAGGAAAGCAAATTTTAAACGGTTGAGAGATGATCTTAGTGCAATAAACTGGGCTGATGTACTAAGTAATAAAAGTACACAAAGCAAATGGGAGACTTTTATGAGCATCCTGAATAGGGCTTGTGCAGAAAATATACCCTATGGGAACAAACATGCTAGAAATAGGAGGAAACCCCTATGGCTAAATAGAGCTGTAAGGGAAGCAATAAAAGAAAAACAGAAAGCCTTAAAAGAATTAAAGAGGGTAGGTAGTGATGAGGCATTATATAATTATAGAAAATTAAATAAAATATGTAAAAAGCAAATTAAGTTAGCTAAGTTTGAGACAGAGAGACTCATTGCGAGAGAAAGTAAAAATAATCCTAAAATATTCTTTAACTACATAAACAGTAAAAAACTGAAAAGCGATAGTGTTGGCCCCCTTAAAAATAGTCTTGGTGAAATGGTGGAAGGGGATGAGGGTAAAGCCAACCTGCTGAATTACTTTTTTTCTACGGTTTTTATACAAGAAAATGCCATGGCAGATGACATGACCAGTGATACCATAAATTCACCCTTGAATATTACCTGCTTAACCCAGCAGGAAGTACGCCGCCGCCTCGAAATCACTAAGGTTGACAAATCTCCGAGCCCGGATGGCATACACCCCAGAGTACTACAGGAATTGAGTTCTGTGATAGATAGACCATTATTTTTAATCTTCTCAGATTTCTTAATAACAGGGTCGGTACCGCAGGACTGGCGCATAGCAAATGTGGTGCCAATATTCAAAAAGGGGACAAAAACTGAGCCGGGAAATTATACGCCGGTAAGTTTAACCTCTACAGTTGGTAAAATCCTTGAGGGTTTCTTGAGAGATGCTATACTGGAGTATCTCAAGAAAAATAACCTTATGACAGAGTATCAACATGGGTTTATGAGGGATCGATCCTGTCAAACTAATTTGATCAGCTTCTATGAAGAGGTAAGTTCAAGTCTGGACCAGGGAAATGCAGTGGATGTTGTGTATATGGACTTTTCAAAAGCTTTTGATACGGTGCCACACAAAAGGTTGGTACATAAAATGAGAATAATGGGGATAGGGGAAAATATGTGTAACTGGGTTAAAAACTGGCTCAGTGATAGGAAACAAAGGGTGGTTATTAATGGTACGTACTCGGACTGGGTCTCAGTTCATAGTGGGGTACCACAGGGGTCAGTATTGGGCCCGCTTCTTTTCAACATATTTATAAATGACCTTGTTGAGGGCATGCGGAGTAGAATTTCAATATTTGCAGATGATACTAAACTCTGCAGGGTAATCAATACAGAGGAGGATATGGAAAAACTAGACCAAATGCAGATCCCGATTGTGATTCACATTATTTTGATCACCAAACAACTTTTATTGGCCAAATGGAAAAGTGATACTGTTCCAAATATTTCTGAAGTAATCAAGATGTTATCCTTGCACCACGAATTTGAAAATAAACACGCGATATACAATAACCTGTTCCAACCCTATCAAAAGAGATGGGGTACCTGGCTATCCTACATCGAGCAATCCAAACCATAAGCTTATATAGTAGAAATTTTGAAGCTAAAAACACAAATAGTCCTCTGACAAATCCCAATCAATTTTCTCCTTTCTTTCTCCCTTCCTTCCTCTTTCTCTTCTTTCCTTTTCCTCTTTTTTCCTCTTTCTTGTACATATTTCTTAAAAGTAATGATTCTCAATATTTGCAAAGAAGATATAACTAAACTAAGCTATATATATGTTGTACAGAAGTCTTTGCAAATGATTATTATGCATGGTAGTTCTCCTTCTAACCATTTTCCGAATGCCATTTCACCTTTCTTTTCCCGGTTTCCCCAATAAAGATCTCTCCTTCCACCTTCCTTCCCCGGCTTACCTCCCCTCAAACAAAAAACGCAAATGTTTGAACTGTTTACAAAGAAATTGTCTAATGTTTCTACTTTGTTCCACTAAACTAATGTAATATATAAATGTTCTAATATGTAATAATAAAAATATTGAAACCAGAGGAGGATAATTTTATATTACAGGGAGATTTATGTAAATTGGAGGATTGGGCTGAGAAGTGGCAATTGAAGTTTAATGTAGATAAATGTAAGGTCATGCACTTGGGTAGAGGAAATAACATTTATGACTATGTACTTAATTGTAGAACACTGGGTAAAACAGACACAGAAAAAGACTTGGGTGTACGGGTGGATGGTAAACTTCACTTTAGTGGACAGTGTCAGGCAGCTGCTGCCAGGGCTAATAAAATAATGGGATGTATTAAAAGAGGTATAAGTGTTCATGAAAAAAATATAGTTCTACCTCTGTACAAGTCACTAGTGCGACCGCACTTAGAATACTGTGTACAATTCTGGTCACCGATATATAAGAAGGACATAGCTGAACTGGAGAGGGTGCAGAGAAGAGCGACCAAGATTATTAGAGGAATGGGTGGGCTGCAATACCAAGACAGGTTATTAAACCTGGGGTTATTTAGTTTGGAAAAACTAAGGCTTAGGGGGGATCTAATCACAATGTATAAATATATGAGGGAACAGTACAGAGACCTTTCCAAAGATCTTTTTACACCTAGGCCTGCGACTGGAACACGGGGGCATCCGCTACGTCTTGAGGAAAGAAGGTTTAATCATAATCACAGACGAGGATTCTTTACTGTACGAGCAGTGAGACTATGGAACTCTCTGCCGCATGATGTTGTAATGAGTGATTCACTACTAACATTTAAGCAGAGCCTGGATGCCTTTCTTGAAAAATTTAATATTACCAGTTATGTATATTAGATTTTATGACATGGTATTGATCCAGGGAACTAGTCTGATTGCCGGATGTGGAGTCAGGAAGGAAATTTTTTCCCCATTGGAACTTGTTTGACACATTGGGTTTTTTTTTGCCTTCCTCTGGATCAACATGTTAGGCTACGGGTTGAACTAGATGGACTTAGAGTCTCCCTTCAACCTTAAAAACTATGATACTATGATACTATGATATGTGGCACCTCTGTTTGGTCAAAAAGAGCAATTACCAGGACACCCCACAATACGAGCGAGCGCAAACACTTGGTTATTGCAGACAATAGGGCGGAGATTACTCCCCACAAAAACACATAAGCTCCCAATAACTATTATTGGTAATTTGATCCAAAATATAGATCTAGGGGATTGGATATCAAAAGGGATAATTAAGGTAGGAGACATTATGAACAACTTGGAACTTAGACCGTTTGGTGATCTTGTTAGCATATTTGGGGTAAACAAGAGGGACTTTTACAAATACCTCCAAATTAGACACTTATTATCAAGTGTGAAAATAGAACAAGAGTTGGTCTCACCATATGAACATTTTTTTTGAGGTTAACAAAGACACAAAAGTGGGGATATCAAAGGCGTATGAGGCCTTGAATGACACACACAGGTCGCACTCCTTACCCTTTGTAGAGAAATGGGAAACTGACTTGAAAACCCAATTCCGGGAAGAACAGTGGGATTACTCCTTCCAAATACACAAAAAAAATGTCTCACTGTATCAACCATTTAGAAATATCAAGGAAAATTCTATATAGATGGTACTATACACCAGCACGCCTACAGAAAATATATCCTCAGATCCCAGGCACATGTTGGAGGTGTAGCAAACAGCCGGGCTCATTGCTTCACATCTGGTGGGAGTGTGAGTTGATTCAACCAGTTTGGACAGAGACACAACAGTGCTTAAGCTCAATACTGGGTTACAACATGGAGCTGGGGCCCGAGACTGCCCTGTTGTCCATAGGTCTGGAAGACATGGACTACAACGATGTAATAATAATCGTACAATTTCTGACAGTGGTAAGAGTGTGCATTGCGAGTAAATGGAAAACATCGCAGGTTCCGACTTCTCAAGAAATAAGGGCCAAGATGCGACACAATTGTAGCATGGAGAGGATGATAGCAATTAGTAACAATAGAGGGTTCAAGTTTGAAGTCACATGGGGGAAGGGGATAGATTAGTCCGATTCCAGGCGAGAATAGGAAAAGGGGAATGCTGGTGCTCGTGTCCATCTGGTGCTGAAGTAGAGGTATAATCATTGGGTTTTGATGTTACATATTGACTGTTAAAGTTTGGAAAATGGAAGTTAGGATATGGATAATTACTTAGTATTAAGGATAACCGACTGGACAAAAGAAAGAATACTACCCATAATTTGTATGTTCAATTTTTACTGTTATAATTCAATAAAAATGTATGGTTTAAAAAAGACTGTTCCATACACACCTCAACAAAATGGAGTAGCAGAAAGAAAAAACAGAACTGTAACAGAAATGATAAGATGTATGCTAACAGATTCCAAACTACCAGAGAAATATTGGGGTGAAGCAGCAATGACAGCTACTTGCCTACAAAACCAACTTTTTTCTACAAAACTGAAAAAAACGCCATATGAACTGTGGCAGAGTAACAAACCAAGTGTGAATCATTTAAGAGTTTTTGGATGTAAAGTTTTTGTATTAATTCCAACAGAAAAACGTTCCAAACTTCAAAACAGATCCATAGAAGGAATATTTGTTGGATATAGTGAAAAATGCAAAGGATATAGAATCCTAAATCTCAAAACAGACAGAGTTACGGTGAGTTAAGACCGCTTTACACGCGTCGATTTATCGGGCAATCGCATGTGCGACGTGACACGCTCAGATCGTATTTACGATTTGCCGGTATCGCTTATTGGTCATTTATTTGCTGTCACACGTAACGATCTCAAAATCGACGCATCAGCAATCAACGATATATTGTTGGACCCAGGCGATCATTTGAATGTTGTTCGACGTTGGCAGGGTGTCAAACGGAGCAATATGTCGGCCACTTCCCCAAAACGACCAATTTTTTAAAAATGAACGATGTGTCAACGATCCGCAATGTTCATCCTATTTGCGATCGTTCAGAGTCGCTCGTAGGTGTCACACGCAACAACGTCGAGAATGATGCCGGATGTGCGTCACGGAATCCGTGACCCCGATAACATATCGCCAGATAAATCGATGCGTGTAACGGGGCCTTAACAGTGTGACATTCATTCAGGATCTAAATGAAGACACTATGATTTCACTGGAAACAAAAAATGAGAAAAACAGCAGTGATATAGCTGAAAGAACATGGGATGAAAAAGAAGTTGAAATTGATGAAAAACAGAATACTGAAAATTAAGGGCTACAACTACAAACAGACACAGAACCAAGACGTTCAATACGAGTAAACAACGGAAAACCACCAATACATATTTCATACAAGGCAAGTACAAGCAAAATTTATGAACCTACCTCTTGGGAAGACATATCTCAACTTCCTGAAGAAGAAGCTAATAAATGGATAAAGGCAACATAAACAGAAGTAAAATCCATGCATGACTCAATGACATGGACACTGACAGAATTACCAGAAGGAAGAAAAACTATAGGATGTAAATGGGTTTTTAAAGTAAAATACCAAACAGATGGCACAGCTTAACGATACCGAGCAAGACACGTAGCTAAATGTTTTTCTCAAAAATATGAAGACTATGATGAAACATTTGTTCCAGTTGTCAAACATACTACAATAAGAACTTTATTTGCAGTTGCAGCAATGAAACAAATGGAGTTGAAGCATCTGGACGTAACAACAGAATTTTTGAATGGAGATTTAACAGAAGATATTTACATGGAACAACCTCCAGGTTTCAAAGATAAAAGTAACCTGTACATGGTTTGTAAACTACAGAAAAGTATGTACGGTTTAAAACAAGCTGCTAAAGCGTGAAATGATAAAATCACAGAAGTGCTCACAAATGAAAAATTTCAAAGAAGCAAAGCTGATCCTTGCCTATACACAAAAAGACTGATGGACAGATGGATCTATGTACTTATATATGTTGATGATATTTTAGTTTGTTTTGAAAAAGAAAGGGACAAATAGGACATACTAAGAATTCTGAATCAACATTTCGAGATCAAAGACTTGGGAAATTTGAAGTATCATTTCTTGAGGGATCACCATGAACAAGGAATCCTGAAATTAGAATATTGTCCAACTGAAGATATGACAGCAGATATTTTCACAAAGGCATTGAATGCTGAAAGACATCAGAGACTAATGAAGAAATTAGGCTTAACTCAATAAGTCCTCACTGTTGAGAAATGGTGTTGGTATATGCAGCAGATGAGGACTTCTTTGTATATGTGAAGGAGGACTTTGTGCTGATCTAACAGTAGATGGCAATGTTGTGTATTTGTAAAAAGTCTTTTGTTTTCTTCCTGGTTTCATTTTCTCTTCCTGATGCAATGCTGTATGACTGCATTTTATTACCTCATGCTCCAAGAAGTAAAGAGCTTGTTATCCCATGTAATCTGCTCTGTGAACTTTCTTCTACACCTGGGAAACTAGAAGCTGTACAACAATGTGTACCCTATGTAAATGAGCAGGGGCTCTAGCCCCATGGGCGCCGCATCGCCCTGTGGGCGTTTGTATGTTTTCCATAGTATCACGCCCCTGTGGGCGTGATACCATGGACTTACATGAGTGATGTCCCGTCACGCCTTGAGATCCCGCGAGTGCGCACTTACCATTCCTGCAGCCTTGGTATCCGGGTGCTTTTTTCTTGTCTTCAGATGCGCACTGCGCATGCTCAATAGACTCCTGCGGTTCCGGTCTTGCACAGTGCGCTTCAGAAGACGAGAAGCAAGCACCGGCTGACAAACAAGGCTGCGGGAATGGTAAGTGCACATGCGTGGAATCTCAAGGAGTGACGGGACATCGCTCATGTAAATCCATGGTATCATGCCCACATGGAGTGATACCATGGAAAACATGCAAATGCCCACAGGGTGATTCAACACCCATGGGGTAGAGCCCCTGCTCATTTGCATAGGGTACACGTAAGAAATAAAACATATCTTTATACATTCACATTACACAATATTACAACACAGGGATGGGTAGGAAGGGGATACTAGCACACACATCACACTGCTACAAGGTTAGATCACATAAATTACCTGACAGGTTCCCTTTTAGATGTCAGTGGGTGTACACATACTGTGCATATCCAATATAATGAGGTTTAATAGTATTTTAAGATGCCAATTTGGTAATAACCCTTTAACTTATCACATCAATAGATCATCAATAGATCTGCAATGTGAAACTTTGGTTCATAATCTCTCTATCTAATAAGGTATATTAGTACACTATCTATTATTATATACTTGTTACTTATGTAAATACTGTTGAAAAACTTGGTCCTACATTAAAAAAGGGATCTTACCTTTTCTTAACACTAGAACTACTGAGGTAATCATTTTGACTACTTTGCACCATGTATTTCTATATAGGTGTCACGAGTCCAGTAGTTCTAGTGTTAAACCCTCTGAAATGTATGACATCTGTAAACCTGAATTACCAATTCACAGGCTGTGGACAATATTGGATTTAAGTTTATTGCCACAGTTTAATACAATGTAATAGTTAATCCACTACTTGGTTAAATTTAACAGTTGCAGTGCAAACAAAAGGTTTGAGAGACAAAATGGCAGATTCTTCTGTCCCACGACAGTAACAATTCGAGACCCAAACAGATAAGATAGGAAGCTGGTGATGCTGGGTAATGCTGACTTTGCTATGAAGTAAACAACCACATTTGGTCTCAGCATACAAATTACAATATCACATTATATACATATAAAAGATTCTACTGTATCTATATGTAACCATATATGTATTCTATATATTACAAACTAGAAATGAAAACACTGTATAGAAATAAATAACCAAAAAACTGTAATAATTTAGCAAAATATTTACATATTGCAGTTACTTAAAGAGCAACTAAACCTTTTCTTATATTTTGCAGGTACTTTAATTTCCTGCAGATCGATGGGGGGCCGGGTCCTGAGACCCCCACTAATCACTGAAAAGTCCACAGAGATGTGTGTAGATGATGGCCAAGAAACATGAAAGATTACCTGTCCAGTCTCTTAAAATCCTCTAACCTTCAGCAGTATATCACATAATCTGATTCCTGCTTTTTAATCAAGCCCTTCATGTCAAGTTTCAAATAATTATATATTCATGTGCTAAAATAACTTAATATATCACTACTATGCTAATCTGGTAGGACTAGTGTGGATGGGCATCTCTTCACCAGTGGCGTAACTAGGGTTCGATGGGCCCCGTGGCAAAATTTGGACCTGGGCTCTCCCCCATCCCCGCATGTTGGTCAGATGTATGTATACATATTTATACATTTAGCATTCTAAATCCTATAAAGGCATAAGAGCTGTCCTCCCATTATTATGTAGTAATGTCTCCCATCCTGTTCTAATGTACCCCATCCATGACTACTTCCTGGCAAATATGTCCCCCATCCTGGTAAATGTCCCTCATCTTGGGCTACTTTCTGGTAAATGTCACACATTCTGGTTAATTTGTCCCCTATCCTGGTGTATATGTTCCTCATCCTGGTATTTTCCTCATCTTATTAAATATGTCCCACATCCTGGACCTCTTCTAGCGTATATGTCTCCAATCATGTCCCTCTCCTGTTATATATTTTTTCTCCTGGTATATACTGTGCCCTCCTAGCATATACTTTCCCTCTCCTGGTATATATGTTCCTCTCCTGGATCCCTCCTGGTATATACTGTACTCATCACCTCCCTGGGTCCCACGTCGCGCGGCGTCCTCCTCCACTATCATCGGTGTCCGTGCTATGGCAACTCATGACGGTATTGTCATGCGCTACCTCAGTCATGGGGATGGCTTCTGTTCGGCTGGCAGCGTGTCTCGCAGTGCAGGGACCCAACAGGACTCTACACAACGATGCATTTCAGCTGGACGTGTGACCTTGGACCCACATCCAGCTGAAGCAGGGACTGGGATTGGCAGGTCCCCTGGACCCCCAGGCCCGATCGCAGTTGCGATCCTTGCGACCATGATCATTCTGCCCCTGCTCTTCACTAATCCGCTTCAGATGCTGTAATCATGTCTTCAAGGAGTGATTTACATCATCCCCAATGGCTGAGTCATCTGAGGAACAGCATTGTTCCACTTTCCAAGGCATAACGATGGCCAGGAAGACATGGCTACAGTCAATTTCATCATCTGAAGTGAACTGGTCTGGATGAAGTGACACCTACCTGGACTAGTTCTACCTAATTAGCATATGGCGAGCAGTACAATTAAAAAAAAATAGCACAGAAGTAAACATTCATTTGGGACATGAAGCCCTTTAGTAAAATGCAGGAATGTGGCTATGTAATATAATGGTAGCGGTTTTGTGCAGCCCAAGAGACCTGATAGGTTTCCTTTCAGTTAATAAGCTTTTCTCAACATTCCAGACACAGTTTTCCACATCTATATGCTAGACTCATTTGTTTGGTCTTGGATTAGTTGCTTTGTAAACCTTGGAAACAGTGAAGCTTTTTCCCAGAACTCCTTTGCCACAAAGTAATAGCAAATGCTATCAAGACAGCAATTTAGGTCACTAAGGCCTTGTGCGACATGGACAAAGTCATTAATTGCCTTCAAAAGGTAGCAATTTACACTTATGGATTCAATGACAAACCTCACAATATTTCCAATACTAAGGGGCAAAAAGCAAAGCAAAAAGATTGCCAGATTAGTTTTTACTATGCTGATAGTTTTCTCAATGTTCTTTTCTTCATTTATGCTCATTTTCTCCTTCTTTTTTAGCGTCCATATAATTTGTGTTGAGCAAAAGATTAGTATAACCATTGGGATACATGACCCAAAAACAGTAAAATACAAGGCTCTCTTCAAAGGTTTTGTGGTCACTTTTCGGAAGCATCTGGACGAATCTCTGAACTGTAGATCCGTGCCAAGCTCTAGGTAGAGACGTGTTGCAAAAAAGAGTAGCCAGACAATCCCACAAGCCAAGGCTGCCTTTTTTGGAGAACGTAGGGTTCCTGCTCTCATCGGAAACTTTATAGCCACATATCTGTCTATGGATATCAAAGTGATAATTGCAATGCCCAAGTATGTGTTCAAAAAATAAGAAAAGCGAAGAGCATTACAAAAGGTTTCGTTAAAAGGAAATAAATGTTGGGTGGTATAAATCCGGAAAGGGAGAGTGAAGAGAAGGCAGCAATCACTGAAAAGAAGGTTCATCATGAACACCCTGGTCTCAGTCCACTTCTTCATCTTAAAGCAGAAAACCCAGACAGCAAGTGAGTTGAATATTGTCCCAAAAATAAAGACACATGTAAGTAGAGTCATCAAGAAAATTTCTACTTTTGGATTCCTTTCCTTCATGATATCCGAGCAGTTTGTGCTGTTGTAAGTGGCTGCAATATAACATAGATACATAATTAGTACAGATGAAAACATTTGTCCACCAAGTTCAATTAGTGAAGGGAAGAGATTAGGAGGAAAACAAAGGTTAGGAGGAAATCTTAGAACTTCTTTTCCTACTAATCGAGAAGAAAGCAAAAAACTCAAAATGCACAAAACAATCATCTCTATATATTTTTCCAATGTTATTAGACTGAATCAACATTTATACAAGAAATAAAAATATTTACTTAAATGTGGTCTTACTTCAACCACCACCTGTTTCTGCAAAAACCCACTTCCTCGTGTTTCTATCTCACGCCTTTAAAACTGTTTTGGTAAACATAATTAGCTGTCTCTGAAGACTGAGACTTTTCTCTTTCTCTACAGTTACAGCTTTTTTGTCTTCTGGGTACAGGACATTTCTACAAGACAAAATACGAATATATGCATTCTGACATTTTTGTAAATTTCCATTGAGAAGCAAATAAAAAAAATGATCACAGCGTATTGAGAAAACCCTATACAGGCTGCAACTTAGTCACAGCCACTGGGTGACATGTAGACACTAGTGATGAGCGAGCCTGTATAGGAGGTTCATGCTATCCCCACCCCTACTGTGTGGTGCTGTTCTGCTGTTTTATAAAGAGTACGTTTTATGCCATGTGTGTTACATGCACTGCTGAGTATTACAATGTATGCGATGATATGTGCTGCTGCTAGTGAGTACGGTTCCTGAATGCAGCAGAGCTGGAGGTGTGTAGCGACCGGTGCCACATAGCGTCGAGACCTCTTAATGCAAAGTATATGCAATGTAATGTTTATGTATTGCAAGATGTGTTGGCCAGATACTCTGAAATATAGGTTCTATAGATGTAGTAGCGTTAGACACTTCCTGGTTGTAAAGAAGCTTAGAGGAAGGTGAGAGGAGTCAAAGATGGCCAGTGGGTTGGTTAGCAAGCCGGCCTTGTGAGGTGCCAGTTCTGCAGTAGGGTCCCTGGAGTGAGGATGTGGCTTTGCAACTTCGGCCTGTCGGGAAACCTGGAGGTATCCTCCAAGGGTCCGTAGCCTACGTCTCACCTCTGGACGGGTTTATAGGAAGAAAAATCTGTGGAGGAGAAGCACAATAGGGTCTTACCAGGTAACAATAGGATAAAGGAAAGTGAGGGTACTCACCTATAGCTGTTGTGCCAGTCACAACCTCTATAATGGCCTAGAGATTAGATGTATCAGCTGCAGTCCTAAGATGAATGTGAAGATTTCAGAGAAGAAACGGTTATTTCAGCCGCGCTACCACCACTCGGAACGTATTAATAATTAATGTCTTTTATTCTGTATGCTCAGGTCAACGCGTTTCAGGGGTCGCAGCCCCCTTCATCAGGACAACAAGCAAAGAACATAAACCTAAACATAAAGATTTATGTTCTTTGCTTGATGTCCTCATAAAGGGGGCTGCGACCCTTGAAACATGTTGACCTGAGCATACAAAATAAAAGACATAAATTATTAATACGTTCCGAGTGGTGGTAGCACGGCTGAAATAACTGTTTCTTCTCTGCATTCTAGGCGGGTTTAGAAGAATCCAGGTACTAAATGGCCGTGGGGCATAGAATCTCATATGGACCAAAGGACATCAAGTGACTAGATGCCGTCAGGAGCAGTGAGAGAACCACGGGTAGCCAAAGAGAGAAGAGGGGGGTAAACGGAGGCATATGCCTGGCAGTTGGAGGACTAGGTCCCAGTTAGCAGCATAGGCCAGATGGAGTACCCCTGGAGAAAGCAGCAGCAGGACCGTAGAAGCGTGACCATGTCAGCCATGATGGTGGAAGGTGTAATAAAGTGTTTAAAATTATTTTGTCTAGAGAACCCCAGTGTTGTGTGCCTATCTGCTATCCCTACGAAGGTGACCAGCTGTGGGGTAGTGGATGCTCACCTGAAGAGAACCGTACATGTTGTATAGCCAGCCAAAAGCAGTTTACAAACACTTAGTTTCTCTGGAGAAGGAATGTAGAGCAATTATGCACCTTTCATCACATGCAACTGTTCTTACTTCATGTGCAGAGCATTGCAGCTTAGGTATCCATGGTTACATCCACTAATGTAGTGACAGTTAGTTGCTTGGGGACATAACTAGAGATGAGCGAACCGGTCGCGGTTCGGCTAGAGGTCGGTTCACCGAACGGAGCTCCCGTTCGAGTTCGGTTCGTCGAACGTTCGACGAACCGAACTCGAACTGCATAGGAAACAATGGCAGGCAATCACAAACACATAAAAACACCTAGAAAGCACCCTCAAAGGTGTCCAAAAGGTGACAAACAACTCACAACACAACACAAACACATGGGAAAGTGACAAGAACAAATTCTCATGTGAAAACAAAACAGCGATACGAGGAAAAAGAGGACGAGACACAGATATAGGCAAGGCATGCCCTTCTAAAATCATGTAAAACACCGCAAGGTGACTCCAAGCGGAGTCTCCCTTTTTTCCATAAATTGGGCCACACAGACACCCCTTCAGTGGCAGCACTTGTGCCTCAGTTGTACACTTCACAACTAGATTTGCATCAAGCACATTCAAAAATACGCCATACTTAACCGTCCCCAGGATGACTCCGGGGTAGGTAGCAAAGTCTTTCCTGATCCCAGCTCTGTTCATGCTGGATCATTTTTAAAAAACACAGCAAGCAAGGGTTACTCCAAGCGGAGTCTCCCTTTTTTCAAAAAATTGGGCCACACAGACACCTTATCAGTGGCAGCACTTGTGCCCTAGTTGCAAACAGGATGTTTTGATTTGCATCAAGCACATTTAAAAATACGCTATTCTTAACCGTCCCCAGGATGACTCCAGGGTAGGTAGCAAAGTCTTTCCTGATCCCAGCTCTGTTCATCTTGGATCATTTTTAAAAAACACAGCAAGCAAGGGTTACTCCAAGCGGAGTCTCCCTTTTTTCAAAAAATTGGGCCACACAGACACCTTATCAGTGGCAGCAGTTGTGCCCTAGTTGCAAACAGGATGTTTTGATTTGCATCAAGCACATTCAAATATATGCTATTCTTAACCGTCCCCAGGATGACACCGGGGTAGGTAGCAAAGTCTTTCCTTATCCCAGCTCTGTTCATCTTGGATCATTTTTAAAAAACACAGCAAGCAAGGGTTACTCCAAGCGGAGTCTCCCTTTTTTCAAAAAATTGGGCCACACAGACACCTTATCAGTAGCAGCACTTGTGCCCTAGTTGCAAACAGGATGTTTTGATTTGCATCAAGCACATTCAAAAATACGCTATTCTTAACCGTCCCCAGGATGACACCGGGGTAGGTAGCAAAGTCTTTCCTGATCCCAGCTCTGTTCATCTTGGATCATTTTTAAAAAACACAGCAAGCAAGGGTTAGTCCAAGCGGTGTCTCCCTTTTTTCAAAAAATTGGGCCACACAGACACCTTATCAGTGGCAGCACTTGTGCCCTAGTTGCAAACAGGATGTTTTGATTTGCATCAAGCACATTCCAAATCCACAAGCATTTACTCTCCCCAGGATGACACAGGGGTAGTAAATTTCTGGTGGATCCATGACTTGTTTATTTTGATGAACGTCAGTCTGTCCACATTGTCACTGGACAGACGCGTGCGCTTATCTGTCAGCACACACCCAGCAGCACTGAAGACATGTTCAGAGACAACGCTGGCAGCTGGACACGACAAAATCTCCAAGGCGTAACTGGAGAGCTCTGGCCATTTTTCTAGATTTGAAGCCCAAAAGGAGCAAGGCTCCATTTGCAAAGTCATGGCATCGATGTTCATTTGGAGATACTCCTGTATCATCCTCTCCAGCCGTTGACTATGTGTCAGACTTGTTGTCTCTGGTGGCCTTGCAAAGGAGGGTCTAAAAAAATTATGAAAAGATTCCATAAAATTGCTGTTACCAGCACCAGATACAGTCCTACTGGTACGGGTAGACTGTTGAAGATGACGAGACCGTCCCATGTTTGTCAAGTTACAACTGGGAGAATCACTCCCTGCACCTGCACGGTTGTTTGGTGGAAAAGCCGAGCTAAGATCGAGTAACAGCGTCTGCTGATACTCCTGCATACGTGCGTCCCTTTCTATGGCTGGAATTATGTCACAAAATTTGGACTTGTACCGGGGATCTAATAGTGTGGCAATCCAGTAGTCATCATCACTTCTAATTTTGACAATACGAGGGTCATGTTGGAGGTAGTGCAACAAGAAGGCACTCATGTGTCTTGCGCAGCCATGCGGACCACGTCCACGCTGTGTTTGTGGCATAGAGGTGCTAACCGTTCTTTCTTCCTCTGACATCTCCCCCCAACCTCTTTCAACTGAAATTTGACCAAGGTCTCCCTCATCTGCTGAGTCTTCCATGTCCATGGACAGTTCGTCCTCCATTTCTTCATGTTCTCCTGCACCTTCCTCAACATTTCGCCTGCTACTATGCGCCCTTGTTGATCCCTGTCCCCCATGGTCCCATGCCTGCTGCGTTGGTGATGATGAACGTCTGGACCTTGGTGATGTTGTTGTCCCTTGCGCATATGAATCCTCCTGTAGTTCCTCCCCTTCCTGTTGTCCCACCCCCTGACTCCGAATAGTGTTTAGTGTGTGCTCCAGCATGTAAATGACTGGAATTGTCATGCTGATAATGGCATTGTCAGCGCTAAACATATTCGTCGCCATGTCGAAACTGTGCAAAAGGGTGCA
This sequence comes from Anomaloglossus baeobatrachus, assembly GCF_048569485.1. Lineage (NCBI taxonomy): Eukaryota > Metazoa > Chordata > Amphibia > Anura > Aromobatidae > Anomaloglossus > Anomaloglossus baeobatrachus. The sequence goes on along the minus strand of NC_134355.1, from coordinate 568,916,320 downwards.
TAGGTCCTTGATCTGAGACCACTCCATCAGGGTGATCTGCCCCACCTCTGCATCTCGTTGGCCCAGGCTATACGTCATGACGTATTGCACCAAGGCTCGGCGGTGCTGCCACAGTCGCTGTAACATGTGGAGAGTCGAATTCCAGCGTGTCGCCACATCGCATTTCAGGCGATGAACCGGCAGGCCGAAAGACTTCTGGAGAGATGCAAGTCGCTCAGCTGCGGCGGTTGAACGGTGGAAGTGAGCAGACAGTTTTCGTGCCCTGGTCAGAAGGCCATCTAGGCCGGGATAGTGTGTTAAGAATTGCTGGACGACAAGGTTCAACACGTGAGCCATACAAGGCACGTGTGTCACCTTGCCCAGGCGAAGGGCCGCACCCAGGTTTGCAGCATTGTCGCACACGGCCTTACCAGGCTGCAGGTTGAGTGGAGACAACCATTTATTAAACTCTGACCGCAGAGCTGACCACAACTCCTCAGCTGTGTGACTCCTATTCTCAAGACATGTCAAGCTAAAGACCGCCTGATGCCATTGCGCTCTGCTGCCAGCATAGTAATGAGGGGTGCGTGATTCCTTCTGCGCAGTGAGAACGCTAGTGGCCTGACCAGGCAGGCTTGGGGCGGAGGTGGAGGACCCAGATGAGGTGGAGGAGGCAGAAGCAGTGGCGGAACTTGGACAGACAGAGGATTGAAACACAAGTCATGGGGATGGCAAGACTTGTGCAGCAGACCCTTCACCATCTATCACCATAGTTACCCAGTGCCCAGTCAGCGACATGTAACGTCCCTGTCCATGCTTACTGGTCCAAGTATCGGTGGTGAAATGCACCCGTTCACACACAGAGTTTCTCAAGGAAGCGGTGATGTTGTGTGCGACATGCTGGTGTAGCGCGGGCACACCTTTCTTAGAGAAGTAGTGGCGACTAGGCATCTGGTACTGGGGCACAGCGACAGACATAAGGTCTCTAAAATCCTGTGTGTCCACTAGGCGGAAAGGCAGCATTTCGGTAGCCAAGAGCTTACAGAGGGATAGAGTAAACCTCTTAGCTTTGTCATGGGTCGCAGCAAATGGCCTTTTATTTGACCACATCTGAGGGACAGAGATCTGGCTGCTGTGTGTAGACGGTGTTGAGTAGGGTGTCCCTGGAAAAATGCAGGTTTGTGAGGAAAGTGCAGGCGGAGACATGATGTTGCCTTCATCCAACGTTGGTGCTATCGATGTCTGAGAGAGCTGTTCACACTCACTTGTTTCCCCTTCCAAACCAACTGACGACCTACCAAGCAAAGTGCCTGTTGCGGTTACAGTGGTGGAAGTTGTGCGTGGAAAACCAGGTGTGACAGCTGTCCCCACAGTCCTAGAAGATGAAGAGCGCGCGGATGCACTGGAAGGGGCAGGCCGTGGATGGTTCGCTCCGCTAGGCCGCATTGCAGCACAGTGAGCTTCCCACCTGGACCTATGATATTTATTCATGTGACGATTCATGGAAGAAGTTGTCAAACTGCTGAGGTTTTGACCTCTACTAACAGACTCACGACAAATTTTACACATCACATAATTTGGGCGATTTTTTTCTATGTCAAAAAAGGACCAGGCTAGGCAAGGCTTAGAGGGCATGCGACCTGCTGAGCCCCCCCGACTAGTGCTCAGAGGCAGAGTGGTGGCTGAGGATGCAGTTGTAGACGTGCTACCAGTGCTCCGACTCTGTCCAGGAAGGCACAAGGTAACTTCGTCGTCGGTTGCATCCTCCTCCACCGCCTCTGTTGACCTCCTCGAGTGCCTGACTGGGGGTTGACAGTAGGTGGGATCTAGAACTTCATCATCAATTGTTGTGTTTGCACTCCCCTCCCCCTCAGACCGAGCCTCTTCTTGCCCTGACCGAATATTTAAGTTGTCATCCCAATCGGGTATCTGCGTCTCATCTTCATCAGTATGTTCCTCATTGTCTATAACCACAGGTGTTACAGTTTGTGACAAAGGGTCAACATTATGCTCAGAAACTTGGTCCTCACGGCCTGAATCAGAGTCACAAAGGTTCTGGGCATCACTGCAGACCATTTCCTGGTCTGTACTCACTGTAGCTTGGGAGCAGACCTCTGATTCCCAGGCTATAGTGTGACTGAACAGCTCTGCAGACTCAGCCATCTCAGTTCCACCATACTGTGCAGGGCTGATGGAGACTTCAGAGCTGGGAGAAAGCAAGTTTGATTGGGATGACAACTCAGAGGACTGGTGTTTTTTGGATGCGGTACTTGAAGTGGCTGAGAGGGCACTTGTTGGACCACTTGAGATCCATTCAAGCATTTTCCTTTTTTGGCCATCATCTACTTTTGTTCCTGTTGTTCGTGTCCGTAAAAAAGGGAGCACATCGGATTGTCCACGGTAAGTAGTAGGCATCTTACTTTTGCCGGTAGATGGTCTATCTTCAGCAGATGATAATGGAGCTTTGCCACCTTCCCCACGGACAAACCCTTTTTTTCCTTTTCCAGCACGCCTCTTCCCCTTTCCACCAGCATCTGTCATTTTGCCATTCATGTTGATTGCAACAAGATTGTGCACTGAAAATGTGGTAGTAAAAATTGAGAGGTGGTGTAGATTGCAGCGGTGGTCTAGCTTTATTAACAGCAGAATAATAAAGAATAAATATCCCTGACAATGCAACTACGGCCCTTAAACTGGCAGCATAAATTGCTAGTATAATGGCTTAGTAACTATCAGTTTGAGTGTGCAATGCAGGCAGACATGCTGCACATATCTGTGCACTACTGGGACTATACAGAAGTCCAACAGCCACGTTTAGGATGCCACTAGGTACACTCAGTGTTTGCTAGTATAATGGTTTAGTTATAATGAGTTTGAGTGTGCAATGCAGGCAGAGGTGCTGCAAATATCTGTGCACTACTGGGACTATACAGAAGTCCAATAGCCACGTTTAGGATGCCACTAGGTACACTCAGTGTTTGCTAGTATAATGGCTTAGTAACTATCAGTTTGAGTGTGCAATGCAGGCAGACGTGATGCAAATATCTGTGCACTACTGGGACTATACAGAAGTCCAACAGCCACGTTTAGGATGCCACTAGGTACACTCAGTGTTTGCTAGTATAATGGCTTAGTTATAATGAGTTTGAGTGTGCAATGCAGGCAGACGTGCTGCAAATATCTTTGCACTAGTGGGACAATACAGAAGTACAACAGCCACGTTTAGGATGCCACTAATTTCACTCAGTGTTTGCTAGTATAATGGCTTAGTAACAATGAGTTGGAGTGTGCAATGCAGGCAGACGTGCTGCAAATATCTGTGCACTACTGGGACTATACAGAAGTCCAATAGCCACGTTTAGGATGCCAGTAGGTACACTCAGTGTTTGCTAGTATAATGGCTTAGTTATAATGAGTTGGAGTGTGCAATGCAGGCAGACGTGCTGCAAATATCTTTGCACTAGTGGGACAATACAGAAGTCCAACAGCCACGTTTAGGATGCCACTAGGTACACTCAGTGTTTGCTAGTATAATGGCTTAGTTATAATAAGTTTGAGTGTGCAATGCAGGCAGACGTGCTGCAAGTATCTTTGCACTAGTGGGACAATACAGAAGTCCAACAGCCACGTTTAGGATGACACTAGGTTCACTCAGTGTTTGCTAGTATAATGGCCTAGTAACAATGAGTTTGAGTGTGCAATGCAGGCAGAGGTGCTGCAAATATCTGTGCACTACTGGGACTATACAGAAGTCCAATAGCCACGTTTAGGATGCCACTAGGTACACTCAGTGTTTGCTAGTATAATGGCTTAGTTATAATGAGTTGGAGTGTGCAGAGGACAGGAGGGTACAGTGCCAGGGTTGTGGGGCTCTGGGTAGAGGAATGGAAGCCTGCCTTTCTATTCCCTCCTAATGGGGAAATGCAGCAAGGAAATCCCTGACCTTAGCTACACAGACGCTGTCATCTTGTGTAGCTGTTAAACTCTGTTTTCAGGACCTGTCACCTATGGCTCTGACCCTGCCGGTACGAGCCCTTAAAAGGACTGATAGAAAGTGCTCACCCTAAGCTGTCCAGCGCTGTGTATGGAGCGCATACAGCAGTATCGGCGATAGGACTCAGGACGGAGCTGCGCCAGTGATGTCTGACACCAAGGACGCAGAAGGCAGATAATGGCGTGCTGGAGGAAAATCCGGTTTTATAATGCAGGGACATGTGACATGGACATCCTATCACACATGCCGTTGCTTCTCTGGCTAAAAGTCCACTTAGCTGTGTGTGTGTCTGGGATTGGCTGACATGCTGGCCCTCCCCACTACACGCGCGCGCTTAGGGAAGGAAGACAAGGAAAAAAAAAAAAATGGCGATCGCCATTATCCATACAGCAGTGATCTGAAGGCGCTGTTCCCGCACACTATACACTGAAATTTCATAATAGTGTGAGTCACAGAGTGACTTACACTATTACAGCGGAAAGCCAGCTAGGAATTAGCTGTTTTTTTGCTGCTAGAACCGTTCTCGAACGTATCTAGAACTATCGAGCTTTTGCAAAAAAGCTCGAGTTCTAGTTCGATCTAGAACAGCCCCCAAAATCACTCGAGCCGCGAACTGGAGAACCACGAACCTAGAACCACGCTCAACTCCAGACATAACCAGGGATAGCTCAGCTGTAATGCCCTGCACATGAGGTAAGAGACATGGCCATATCAGGAGAACTACACTACATTACACCCACTACATAAGGAGATGGGATCATGGAGATGGGAATACCCCTTTAACAGTTTTTTATATATCTGGATTGCTATGAATTAATTTTGTGAAGGATTTTAATTGAGTTCGTTGATAATTGAATATTGTCAAAATCACCATATACTTATGATTTTATTTGATTTTTTACCTGAATGCATAGGTCGCATTAGTCTGAATATTTCTTGTTATATTTATATATACACTATGGTATTTTCACATCTTGCTGACTACTGTTTTTGGCGTGGTTCATCTTGCACATCAGTCTTTGGTATGCAAAATTCTGTGATTTCTTGATGTGATAAAAAACCTCACTTTTATGGTTTCCTGATTACCGTTTTTAAACATATTGCAGCTTTAATTTTATAGCATATTTAGTAAAAAAATAATTTTACCTCTCACATATTGCTTATTGTAATGATTTTGCAAGTTGCATTAAATATGTCAGAGTTATTCCCAGGGCTGTGGAGTTGGAGTTGTGGAGTCGGTGTCCATTTTGGTAAAGTCAGAGTCAGTATGAAATGGACAGACTCCAACTCCTAAAATATATAATAAATTGGGTACAGTAGTTCAATGCAGTGTTTGCTGAATATTTTTTCATAAGAATTTGTGAAAATTAGGTAATATCTCAAATATCTGTTCTATTCCTGATCTGATGATCTAGGCTTTTAGTTGAGATGAATCTGTGCTGCACTTTATGCACATGATAAGTAGTGAAGCTTCTCCTCTACAGATAATGGTAAAAACACACTGGGAAGGAAGCTTGCACTCATCTCAGAACTGCTAGAACAGGTTCTTGCTATTGTAGCTGACAATGCTTCAAACATAAGTAGAATTAAATTGATGAATGAGAATCTTGAAGGTGAAGAGAAGCTAGAAGAAAACTTTCCGATAGAAGGCCACAGTGCTGTTCCTGTAACTGAGAAACAAACAGATATTACAACAGAAGAACAGCAAAATGATACTTTAGAATTCAGTGGTTAGCACTGCAGTCTTGCAGCGCTGGGGTCCTGAGTTCAAATCCCACCACGGACAACATCTTCAAGGGGTTTGTATGTTCTCCCCGTGTTTGCGTGGGTTTCCTCAAGGTTCTCCAGTTTCCTCCCCCACTCCAAAGACATACAGATAGGGAATTTAGATTGTGAGCCCTAGTTGGGACAGTGATGATCACATCTGTAAAGTGCTGAGGAATTAATAGCGCTACATAAGGGAGCAAAATAAAAGGAATAACGTAGAAGATATTGTTGAAGCTGCTTGAAATCTCTCTCCTATTTATCACATGCGCTGTGTTGTGCACACGCTGCAGCTGGCAATAAGAGATAGTCTGAAAGAGGGACATGCTGGAACTCTGATTGGCAAAGTGAGGAAATTGGTTAGGATATTACCTACCTTTACTGGTCCCGTCCGGGCTTCCATCCGAACCCGCCTTGCAAAAACGGGTTTCAGACACATGCGCCGCCGGGGCCACTGCCTATAATGGAGCAGACGGAGTCACCGTGTACTCTGTCTTGTACCATTTTTGGACGGAAATGCTTTCTGCAGGCAGACACCTAGATGTTAGCTATTACCATAAATATCTAACACCTTTAATAATGTATATTCCTTCTGTGAAATGCATTGCGTCAGTGTTACACTCACCGATGGTGATAAGGCGATGACCGGGAGTGGACCCAAGTTTGCCCTGTCATGGGAGGGGCTTAACTAAGCACCTACTGGATAAATGCCAGATACCATTACAAGGTCAGTGTTCAGGACTGTGGCAGCTGACCCCCAGGACAGGGAAGAGCACAGGTACAGAAAGGCAGTCACTAGTACTGACAAGTGTAGCCAGGATGGCTGAAGCATACAGAACGGCTGGAAGGACAGGCAGAGTCTCTAGTACAGACAGGTGCAGCCGGGATGGCTGAGGCACATAAAACAGCAAGAGCCGGCAGGTATAGAGGGTATGACCAGAAAAGGATGACAGGTGCAGGTAGGTGGACACAGGTACAGGTAACAGACAGTGGGCAACAGGACCTGACAACTATCTAGCTAGATGGGCATGCACTAACTGACCCTGTTACTCAGGCACCTCCCCTAGTGGTAGGATGCCTTGAGTACCTAGTGCCCCTCAGCCATAGGCGGAAAGGCACTTATGAGAATAGGTGTGCTAAGAGAGTGAGCATGCGTGCTCCCAGGGGACCTGTGTCACATGCACAGACCCTGGGGGTAGGAGAAAGACAGAGACTCACATGTGGACGGCCGTGGAGAGGCGTAGCAGGGCAATGCAGTCCGGCCGTGGCTGGGGATGAAGCAGAGGAGTGCAGGGATGCCAGTGCTACAATCAGTCTAGGTGTCAGACACTATGAGGTTCTTGCATAGAATAGTAGCCATATAAATATCCATGTTTATAACTAGTTTTCCTGATGAGCATTTTCCCCTCTTAAGCTTGAATCTCCAGCTCTCAGACAACTAGTCTCTAAAAATCATTACCAACAAATTTCTCTAATGATCTCTATTAGATTACACATACACAAAAGACTATAAGAAAGTCAACATAAACTGACCAATTATGTCCACAACCCGGCTTTTGTGCCTCATATAACGTCATGGTTACCATGGAAACCCATCACTTACAATAATGTAACACCTGCTGTTATTGTTTATGTAACTGGACACTCAGTATCAGCTCGAGCCCCGTACAATCATCCATCCGGCACGCAGCTATATCTACCAACTGTGTCCAAATAAAGATACTTATGGATACACCCACCTCAATCATCCCATCTTCCCAGAGCTCGGATTTTCAACCTTATTTTTAATATTATTAATTTTTTTAAATCACTGTATTAAGATTTTTGTAACAAGTTTTCTAATTATTTTAAACTAACATTAATTTTTGCAATATGTTTGAAGTTTTTATTGTAGACGCTCATGAAGCAATATCCCCACTTCACAATTTTTAGTATTTAAATCATAGCTTAGAGCTTATTTGTATGATGATGGTTTGATCCTCAAGAAGGTGTCAGTCTGACTCAGAAACGCGTAGATGTCAAACTTTCCAAATTAAACTAGTAGTATTTCTACATTCTTTCTCTACAGATTTTTACCTAATCTTTAAAGGGGTTTCCCATAAACAAAGTACACTTTAATCAATAGATCTTCAAAAAATAGTAAGTTCCACAATTGGATGTGTAAAAGAAATGTTCCTGTGCTGAGATAATCTTATATATGTGTCCCTGCTATGTACTGTGTAATGGCCGTGTCTGACCGTACAGTGACCTGGTCTGATCATACCACAGCTCATAGAAAGGGGAAGAAGTAAAAGAGTATACAGACAAGACAGCACGGAATCACAGCTGATTCTTTCTGAGAGGTAAAACATTTTGTGTCGCCCCCGTGGAAGCCGCCGAGCTGCTAGGATCCGGGTTTGCTGTGGCTCGAGGGTCTCCGGCCCTGGGGGTCGTGCGGCCACTCAAATGAAAGGGGATATTTACAGGGGAGTTGATATGTAGTTTGTGACGCCACCCGTGGTGTGCGGTAATTGGGAGTACCGCCGCTGCCGGGGTTGGGAATACCCGGGGTGATGGAGTTGGGTAGCAAGGTGTTGTAGCCCTCCACGGGTAGGGGGGATGCCCCGGGACTCGGTGAGGGGGTGCCATGGAGTGCAGGGGTCACTCTCGTACTCACTCAGTTCATAAGCAGACGCTGACAACCGGGTAAACCAAGTCTCTGAAAACCACTGCCACTGAGGGTAGCTCGTCCGGGTCCCGTCTCCAATGGTGCTGCCTGGTGATTCGTGACCTGCCTCCTGGCACTTAGTTTTACTTCAACTTGGTGGCCTGATAGCATGGAACTAGCCAGGCCTCATTCCCTACTATGACTATGTATGGGAGCTTGCTCTCAGGGCTCAAGCTTGGTATTTTCTGGACCGTTTTGGATAGGAAAATCCTATTCCCCTCGTTGAACTAATGCCCTGATTCTGGAGCGGGTGGGAACGGATCATGAAGGCTCCGTTCTCCTCAGGTGAATTATCGAGTTGCCTGAAGCTATTCCCGACAGTGCTAGGCTGCCGGCTGTCCTCCTCGACAGGTCCAGGCACCTCGCCACAATCCCCTGCGACCGGGGGTCCGACTCCTCTAGGCCCAGACCTCCGTCTGCAACCTAGACAGTTCCTTCAGGAGCCACCGCTCCCGACTTCCTCTGAGCTCCTCACCGCTCAAGGACTACTTCCTAACTCTCTCTCTACTCACAGACTGACCAACTGACTACACTCCTCACTTCCCCCCCTGACTTTCCCAAGTGGGTGACTCTATTCCACTCAAGCCGTCCACTGGTGTGTCTGTGGGTGTGGTGCAGGGTGTATCTAGGATTTGATTTGCTGTTGGAGGCAACACCATTTAGATAGGGACCCAGAACCATGAGGAAGGTGGAATACCGCACGGAAGGGCAGCTTGTGCAGTACCCTGTGACGACCTGATAGTCCAGGGGCGTCACAATTTCTTTTCCTTTTTTTAAATATGTTTTACCTCACAAAACCAGCATCTGTGATCCCGTGCTGTTCTGTCTGTAAACTTTTTTGCTTCCTTCCCTGCTCACGAGCTGTGAGTATGATCAGACCATGTTTCTGCCGGGTCAGACACATCCATTACAGCAGGGGCACATTTATAAGATTATTTCAGCACAGGAACATTTTTAACACACCCAATAATAGAACCTATTATTATTTTAAGATCTACTGATTAAAACGTACTTTGTAGGACAACCCCTTTAACACCTTCATGACCGGCCAATTTTGTACTTTCCGGGTTTTTTTTCTACCACCCTTCTTCCGAGAGCCATAACATTTTTATTTTTCCGTCAATATAGGCGTGTGAGGGCACGATTTTTGTGGAACGAGTTGTATTTTTAAATGAAATCATGAGTTTTACCATATAGTGTACTGGAAAACGGCAACAAAAATTCAAATGCAGAAAAATAGCAAAAAAAGTGCGATTGCACAATTGTTTTTGAGATATTTTATTCACTGTGTTTACTATATGGTAAAACTGACGTGTTGGTGTGATGCCTCATGTCGGTGCAAGTTTGTAAACACCAAACATGAATAAGTTTACTTTTATCTAAAAGGTTAAAAAAAATCAGAAGTTTTTCCAAAAAAAGTGGCGTACGTTTTGCGCCATTTTCCGCGACCTGTAGTGTTCTTATTTTTCAGGCTCTATGGCTTAGTGATGGGTTATTTTTTGCATCTCAAGCTGACGTTTCTAATGGTATCATTTTTGCGCAGATGCTACATATTGATCGCCTGTTATTGCATTTTGCGCAAAAGTTGTGGCAACCAAAAAAAACTAATTTTGGCATTTGGATTTTTTTTTGCCACTACACCGTTTACCTATCAGGTTAATTGGTTTTATATTTTGATAGATCGGGCATTTCTGAACACGACAATACCAAATGTGTGTATATTTTTTTTATCCCTTTAATTTTCAATGGGGCGAAAGGGGGGTGAATTGAACTTTTAGGTTTTTTATTTTTTTTTTTTAATTTTTCAAAAAATTTGTTTTTTATTTTACTAGTCCCCTAAAGGGCTATAATCATCAGCAGTCTGACCACTCTTCCAAATCTGCTGATCACAACTACATAGCTGTGAACACCAGATATGCTCATCTCCTTTCTTACCCAGCTCTCGGCCGTGTGAGACAGGAAGTGAGTCATGTGAGCTACAGGAGTCATCACATGACCCTGTGCTACCATGACAACCATCGGATCCACGTGATCACATCACGTGACTTCCGGTGTCAGGCAGGAACACCGCTACTGCACCCACTATAGCTTGAGATTCAGCTCATAGACAGATGTACTGATTAGAATATGCGGGTATAATTCTAATTAATTCTATTTTAATTCCCTAGAGAAGCATTGCATGGCCTATAAGTCTCCTTACACTGGCATTCCAGGCATGTCATTATCCACAAAGAGAGACATGACCCCTTAGATCCTAGTCAGAGGCCTCTCATACAGCCAAATCAGATCTTTTCCTTTGCACCGAGTAGCAGCAAAACCAGGACACAGATATCTGCAAATAGAGATTATGCTTTGGCTTTTCTCATAAGTAATGTGGCAAGGCTTGTAAAGGGTCAATATTGTCTTTTAGAATTGCTTCTTTCAGTAATTGCCACTAGAGTGCAATCCTTGAAATCCTGCCATGCACACCATTGTTGTTCAGTGTCCTCATGATGGTATAATGCCAGAACATTAAAAATAGCTAGAGTGAAAGAGGCCTTTAGTTGCTTAGAGGTTACTTTGAGTACCTTTCTAACCTCATGGACTATTTTATGCCTTGCTTTTGGAATTATCTTTGCTGTCCACCACTCGTCGGGGAGGGTAATCCTGGTCTTAAATTTCCTCCATCTCACTGTGCTTTGGTTCAGTTTTTAGATATTGTTTTTCAATATTTTTTTAATCTGATGAGGATATCAACTCTTCTTCTTAGGTCCTCAGAAATATATTTTGTCGATGCTGTGATACACTTTTACAAACATGTTGAACAGATTAGACTTTGATAGAACCCTGTTCTTTAAATTCATTATGTCAGCAGATTTTTGCTCTGTAATCTTAGAACATCAAGAAGTAGTAGAGACCCTGAATCTAGGGATGTGTCACTTACTGATTTGCAGTAGGTTCAATAAAATCAGTGTTTTATCAGCAGGAGATAACTATTATTGGACTAGCTGCCTTGTGCTTCCTAGACCTGCTGCTCTGTGTAACCATGGATCAGGAGCTTTCTGTCAATGCGCAGTGTCCATAGAAAGCTGCAAATCAGTGGTGTGGGCGGGATTATATACAGATTAGCTTTTTGAATCCTGCTAGATCTGCAGCAGAGAAACAATGATTTTATCAAAATTGCTGCACCCAATTTACTATGTGTTATATCACTGGAATAAGGGTCTCCGCCCCTACATTATGCTGCTTTCAAATGAGGACGAAAAACCCGGTGACAGATTCTCTGGGTCATCTACTCATACAGGATTGTTTTCCCATTGATTGAAAACACTACACTCTAATATTACTATTAAATTACCTGCTAATCTTAAAGGTTCACATACTTTTGCCATTCACAGACTTTTGTATACTGGATCATTTTCCTCAATAAAAAAAAATTACAAACTTTAATATTTTGGACTTATCTGACATGGATTTAGATCAAATTTATGTAGAAATATGGAAATGTATGCAGGGTTCACAAACTTTAAAGCACCACTGTATGTTACTTGTTCGTAACTTAAAGGGAACCAATCACCAGGATTTTCGTATATAACCTAAAGCCAGTGCTATACTGGCACTATCAGGCTGATTCTATACATACCTGTAGTGGTCAGCTCGGATGTTTAGGTTTTGAAATCCAAGAAAGTAAAGTTTATAAAATGAGCAGCAGCTTCTTGAGTGGCAGTTGCAATGGATCAGATAATATCTTAATTGTTATCCCCTCCCCCTGTTAGAATTAGCATGCGTATTACACAAATGATTCACTTTGTCTGTTGCAGGACCTGTGTGAGGTCATATGTGGCGCCACAGGACCTGGTCGCCACAACAGCATTGCCCTTCCAAAGGGTTAATGCTGAGCCTGGAGGTAATGGGGAGGTCCATTGGCCAGCAAGTTTAACATCCACCGCAGTTCTCCCTCCGGCCAGCAGGGGGAGCTCTGAACCTGGAATTCCAGGGAGCCTTCCTCAAGTCTGACCTGAGGGAGGAAGTAGAGGTCAGTCTGTAGAGAGAAGTGACAGTGAACAGACGCAGAGTGTGCTGTCCTGTGGATCTGGGGCCTAGAGCTAGAGTAGCTTGGCCCAGGAAAGCAGGAGTAGCAGAGCGGCAGCGAAGAGACTCGGACATCGGAGTCTGTGGCCACCAGGGCTTAAAATACTCCCTGGTAGCCGAATCCGAAGGGCAGGAGAGCTGCAAGCACCTGGCCCATAAACATCCCGAAGGTACAGCTGCAGCATCAGGGTCCGGTGTGGACTCCAGCAGAGAAGCACCAGAGAGGGCCTGCGCAGCCTACTACAGAGGGAAAGGGACGTACCATCGGTCCCAGCAGCAAAGAGGGCCATTGCTGGATTCAGAGAAGCAGGGTCCTATCATAACAAAGAAAAGCACAGGAGTAGGCCTCATACTCAGCTGGCCAGAAAGATCACCCCAAGTACTTCCAGGCCGACCGGATCCCCATCACCACCTGTAATGGTCTCCCAGGACTGGACTGTTCCCAAAGTAAAAGAGGAAAAGGTAAAGAGACTGTTGTTTGTACCTGGTTCTTTCATTGCCTGTCGGCCCTGCACCGTGTTAGCTGCACAACACCATAGACTTTCACGAGCACTAACAGTGTTCCCGGGGTTCCGCTCCACCTGTGGGGAGCAGTACCACCATTGCTGCCATAACATCACCCCGGAGGCCTCACACAGCAGCGGCGGCTTAATAGCCGCAGACCACAGGTGGCGTCACGAACACAAACTTTAATTCAAGCCACATATTCTACTGACACCCACCAGGGCCACGAGCCGGGCCCAGCCACCACTGACTACCACCGGACTAGTCCGGCCCGGCACCGGGTGTCCCACAGCCCTGGGGTGGGCGAGTCACATACCCATGTGACCAGAAGGAGCGGGGACTCACAGCCCTGGGGTGGGCGAGTCAACTTTTGGCGTCACGAACAGGATTTCGTGCCCAGTCCCACCGGGTACTGTGCGCCTGCAGAAACTGTGCTTAAAAGACTGTGTTACTGTTTGCAAACTGCCGCCGCCATTAGCCTCGCCGAGCGCAGGAAGAAGGGGGGGCGTGCCTGACAAAGAGCGCAAAGGGAGTGCGCCATCAGAGCAGAGCGCCGTTAACCCCGCGCGACCCAGAAGGGAATTTGAAAAGTGAACGGAGCCTGGTAAGGTTCACTAAGGGGGAGGAAGATGTCCGACTCGGAGGGAGGGCAGGTGGCTGCCATAGCCCGAGACGCCGCGGCACCAGCTGAAGCAATCCCAGTCGCCGTCGCCCCAGCCCCCACTGTAGTGCCGGTAATGCCGATCACAATGCCGTACATCCCGGGAGCAGAATGGCTGCCGCAGTACTCCGGGGAGTCCCATACCTTGAGCGACTTCAGAGAAAGTCTGCACAGCTTGTTCCGGGTGTATCCGCTGACTGAGAGCCAGAAGGTGGGCATATTAATGGGGCAGCTAGCCGGCGCGGCCCAGCGTGAAGTGAAGTCCTGGCCTGATACAGATAAAGGGACAGCAACCCAGATACTGGCCAAGCTAAAGAATACTTTTGACACCCGCACCGCAGCAGAAATAAAGATGAGATTCTTTGGGTGCAAACAACGGGCCACAGACAGCATAAGGGACTATGCCTTAAACTTGCAGGAGGCCCTGAAAGCAGTTAAACAGGTGGACCCAGAGAGTGTACGTGAAGAACACAAACTCCTAACTGAGCAGTTCATAGAGGGGCTCCTGTCAGATGCTCACAGGACCCAGCTGCGTATCATGGTCCTGCAGAACCCTGCTCTGGACTTTGCAAAGTTTAAGGACCAGGCCATCTGGGTACTGAGAGAATCTACACCGAATGACCCAGTACCCCTCCGGCCTCTTGCTATCACGTACCCCGGGGTGGTGCCTGCAACACGAGCCGCTGCAGGGGCTGAGGTGCAGTCCCTGGATAAGGATCCCACTGCAGAGCTCAGACGGCAGGTCCAGGAGCTGACCAAGACTGTAGCTGCCCTTGCCAAGACCGTGCAGTCTCTTCAAGTGACCCCACCGCCTGCAAGAATCGAGTTGGCCTCCAGCCCAGATGACATCCCATGGATGAGACAGAGGAGGATTCCGCCGACCCGAGGAAAAGATACAGACCGGTATGATTCAACGGGACAACCGATCTGCCGCCGCTGCAGTCAGGCGGGCCATATTGCAAGACACTGTCCTTTAAATGGGCCAAGCCTGGGGCCAGGAGCCAACCCCCAGGTGTAAGGAAGCCCGGCTCAACCCCCAGTCGCAGCAAGTATGTGGGAGGACGCCCGGTCCTTCCTATTGTGCTGGATGGGATCCCGTTGAATGCCCTCCTGGATACGGGGTCCCAGGTAACAACCATCCCTTATAAACTGTACAAAAGATATTGGGCTGATTCAGACATTGACCATGGCCCAGATGATGATTTAACAATTGTGGCCAGTAATGGTCAGCCCTTACCTCAAATTGGGTATAAAGAAGTAACCATTAAAGTGGGGCGGGTAGAATTGCCATGTCAAGGGATGATAATTGTAGATATTGATCGCAAAGAATCTGACACACTGCTAACCATTGGTACAAATGTGATAGAAAATTGTATTGCCGAAGTGATAATTTTGTTGCAACAGGCGTCTGAAACTGCCAGCTCCGGGCAGCAGCGTGCCCTACAGAGGGAGATCAGAGCCCTGATGAGGAGGCAGCAGGTAGAGCTGGCCGGAGGAGAAATTGGCAGTGTGAGGGTAAGTGACCCCCTCCCCATTGCAATACCCCCAAGAAGTGAAATGTTGATATGGTGTCGGGCAGCAATAGGCCTCAAGGGTCAGGATTACCATGCCTTGGTAGAACCGGTGTATTCAGACAGTAGGCCTGGAGTCCTGATAGCCAGAGGGGTAGCAGACGTTTGCAAGGGGAGAGTGCCCGTCCGTGTCCTGAATTGAGGGAATTGAGCTCCGTATTGAGGGAATTGAGCTCCGTAATCGACAGACCGCTGTATCTCATCTTTTTAGACTCACTTGTAACAGGGTTGGTGCCTCAGGATTGGAGGATTGCTGATGTGGTACCGATATTTAAGAAAGGTAAGAGGGTAGATCCAGGCAACTACCGTCCAGTAAGCCTGACATCAGTAGTATGCAAAGTTTTTGAGGGCATTTTAAGGGATGACATGCAAAAATATATTGCAGAAAATAATATGATAACTGACAAACAACATGGATTCATGAAAGATAAGTCGTGTCTAACCAACCTGTTGGGGTTCTATGAGGGGGTAAGTGCAAACCTGGATATTGGTAATGCAGCTGATGTGATTTATTTGGACTTTGCAAAGGCATTTGATACTGTACCACATAATAGCCTTATACTAAAGCTCCAGAAGCAAGGACTAGGGGACACAATATGCAACTGGGTAAGGAATTGGCTAAAAGATAGGAAACAAAGAGTAGTCATAAATGGTGCATTCTCTAAATGGGCTATAGTCAGCAGTGGGGTGCCGCAGGGATCTGTGCTTGGACCAATTCTTTTTACTCTCTCTATTAATGACCTTGTGGATGGGATTGATAGTACAGTGTCAGTCTTTGCCGATGACACCAAACTATGTAGGATATTAAAAACTGACCTGGATAGTACAATATTACAAAAAGATCTGGATAAGATGTCAGAATGGGCAGATACTTGGCAAATGAGATTTAATGTTGATAAATGTAAAGTAATGCACCTAGGACGGAGTAATCCTATAGCTGCGTATACATTAAATGGAAGTAAACTCGGGACTACAGAACAGGAGAAGGACTTGGGTATTCTCATTACAAGTAAGCTGAGCAGCAGCACTCAATGTCAAGCAGCAGCTGCTAAAGCAAACAAGATTCTAGGGTGTATAAAAAGAGAGATTAGATCCCGTGATCCCAACGTATTATTACCCCTCTATAAATCACTTGTAAGGCCACATCTGGAATACGGGATCCAGTTTTGGGCTCCACATTTTAAAAAGGACATTCAGAAGTTAGAGTCAGTTCAAAGGCGGGCAACTAGACTATTACAAGGAATGGAAGGCCTCCCATATGATGGCAGATTGAAAAAGTTAGATATGTTTAGCTTAGAAAAAAGACGTCTCAGAGGAGATCTCATTTATATGTATAAATAAATGTGTGGTCAATATAAAGGACTGGCACATGACTTATTTCTTCCAAAGACAGTACTAAGGACCAGGGGGCACTCACTGCGAGTGGAAGAAAAGCGATTCCGACACCTAAATAGGAAAGGGTTCTTTACAGTTAGAGCGGTCAGACTGTGGAATGCCCTACCACAAGAGGTAGTAATGGCAGATACTATAACAGCTTTTAAAAAAGGGCTGGATGATTTCCTCAGTACACAAAACATTGTTGGTTATAAATGACTTAGTGACTAAATGTAGAACTGGTGGAGGAAGGTTGAACTAGATGGACCTAGGTCTTTTTTCAACCTAAGTAACTATGTAACTATGTGGGGAGGAGGAAACCAAATTGCCCCGGTACGCCACTGTAGCAAAACTGTACACTGTCAGCAACAATACCATCGAAGCAGTGGAACCCTTGATCCCGTCCGACCAGGCGGAAGACAATGGCTCCAAGGGGCAGCTGGAGGACTGGTGCCAAAAATTACATGTGGGCACCGACTCCACCCCCTCACACCAAAAGCATGGGGTTTACCGGGTGGTACAGGAGTACGAGCGGGTCTTCAGCAAACACCCCCTAGATTTTGGGCAGGTAAAAGGGGTTAAACATCAAATCCCCATGGGTGATCATCATCCCATTAAAGAGAGATACCGCCCTGTACCCCCCGCACAGTATCAGCGTGCCAAAGAAATGCTATGGGAAATGAAGGAGGCTGGGGTTATCAGAGATAGTTGTAGCCCCTGGGCAGCTCCACTAGTGCTCCTAAAGAAAAAAGATGGTACAATGAGAATGTGCGTAGATTACAGGCAAATTAACCACATTACACATAAAGATGCTTATCCACTACCCAGAATAGAGGAGTCACTAACAGCCTTAAAGTCAGCTAACTATTTCTCCACCTTGGATCTCACCAATGGGTATTGGCAGGTTCCCGTGGCAGAGGCGGACAAGGAGAAGACTGCATTCACAACACCAATGGGCCTCTGCGAGTTCAACTGTATGCCATTCGGGCTCTGCAATGCCCCAGGGACATTCCAAAGGTTGATGGAGTGCTGCTTGGGCCACCACAACTTTGAAACCGTGCTGTTGTACCTGAATGACGTCATAGTCTACTCCAAGACTTATGAAGACCACCTGAGACACTTAGCAGAAGTGTTTGAGTCCTTGTCGAAATATGGCCTGAAGATAAAGCCGTCCAAATGTCACCTCTTGAAACCAAAGGTACAGTACCTGTGTCATGTGTTCAGCGCAGAAGGTGTGGCACCCGATCCGGAGAAAGTCACCGTAATCAAGGACTGGCCAAGACCCACCATGGTAAAGGAGGTGCGGCAGTTCCTTGGGCTGGTGGGCTACTACCGAAGGTTCATTGATGGTTTCACAAAGATAGCAGCGCCCCTTCAAGATCTCCCGGTGGGCCAGCCAAAGCAGGCCAAGAAGCAAAGCCCTCCATTTGAATGGAGCAGCCAAATAGAAACATCCTTTGTCCGGCTGAAAGGGGCTCTCACGGGAGAAGAAATTCTGGCCTACCCTGACTACAGCCAGCCGTTTGTACTGTATACAGATGCCAGCAATGTGGGACTGGGAGCAGTTCTGTCCCAGGTGCAGGGAGGCAGAGAGAAGGTGATAGCTTACGCCAGTAGGAAGCTTCAGCCCACAGAAAGGAATCCAGAAAACTACAGTTCCTTCAAGCTGGAGTTCCTCGCTATTGTTTGGGCAGTGACTGAACGCTTGAAGCACTATCTGGCATCGGCCAAGTTCACCATCTTCACGGACAACAATCCGTTGACACATCTGGCAACAGCCAAGTTAAGTGCGTTGGAACAGCGATGGATGGCCCGCGGCTGTCTAACTTTGACTTTACCATCAAGTACCGAGCTGGCAAGAAGAATAACAATGCTGATGCGCTGTCCAGAATGCCTCACTTACCCGAGTCTGGAGAAGACCTGGATGAACTCGAAGAGATAGAGTTACCGGCTTTCCATCACCAAGGTGTTTCCCAGTGTGAGCATGCTGTAGGAGTGAAGCGCTCAAGCCAGCACGAGGTCTCGGTCAACCCATTACTCCACCATAATTGGGAAGAGACACAGAACGATGACCCGGCCGTGCGATTGGTCAAAGAAAAGCTAGCACAAGCTGAGACCCATCTTGGCCCAGATGCTCCAGAAGAAGCCCAGCAGCTGTGGAAGGAGAGGGGACGACTGTTCACATACCAAGGCAAGCTCTGCAAGAGATATGTCAACTGGCGAACGAATGAACTCGTCTGGCAGATAGTGGTCCCACAGAGGGATGCTCCAATGGTCCTAGCAGCTTACCATGATAACGCAGGACACTTCGGGTGGAAGAAGTTGGAGACCCTACTCCGCGATCGGTTCTACTGGGTGCACATGAGAAAGACAGTCGAGAAGTGGTGCCGAGACTGTGGTCCGTGTAACCTGAGGCGGAAAGATGATGCCAGCCAGAGGTCTCCCCTACAGCCAATTGTCACGAAGCAGCCCCTGGAGTTGGTGGCCCTGGACCACGTGAAGTTAACACCAAGCCGGTCAGGCTATGTGTACGCCCTCACTATTGTGGACCATTACTCTCGTTTCCTGGTAGTAGTGCCTGTGAAGGACCAGACAGCCAGAACAGCAGCTAGAGCATTTCAGGCATACTTTTGTCGACCTCACGGTTACCCTGAGAGGGTACTGACTGATCAAGGTCCTGCATTCGAGGCAGAAGTGTTCCAAGAGTTCTGAAACATGTACGGTTGTAAGAAAATCAGAACAACACCGTACCACCCCCAAACCAATGGATTGTGCGAGAAGATGAACCATGTGGTCATTGATATGCTCAAGACTCTACCTCTGGAAGAAAAAAATCAATGGCCGGAGAAGTTACCAGATCTGGTAGACCTGTACAACCATATCCCAGTAAATTCGACCAACTGCAGCCCTGCTTACCTGATGCGAGCAAGACCTGGCAAGTTACCTGTAGACTTTGAGATGGGGACTGTGTCACCTGAAGCGGTTCAGGAGATAGAAGATTGGGATACAGAGCGACAACAGCAGTACCGCAAGGTCCAGGAATGCGTAGAAAGGAGCCTGTCCCAAGCAAGAACGAGACAAGAGCAGCATTACAATCAAACAGCCCCAGCAACTCCCTTAGCACCTGGAGAACAGGTCCTCAAGAAAAAGCGGAGGGCGCATAAATTAGATGATCAGTGGGAGAATGAACCCTACACCATTATTCCCTCCAACTTTGACAATAGTAAGGTATGCCTCATAAGCAAAGATGAAGGCAAGACCTATCAAGCAGTTTCTCGAGACCGCCTGAAAACGTGCCCCGAACGGTGCAGAACCCAAAAAGAAGTAGAAGAAGTACAAGAAAGTCCCCAAAGTCAAGAAAAAGAGGGAGAGATGATCCAAACAATCCTTGGGAAATTCCCCAAAACTTGGACCCGAATAAACAATGCCATAGTGGTACCAGTGTTGACGTTCCCGCAGTTGGTCAAGCCAGAAACAGAAGAGGTTCCAGATCCACCTAAAGAACTGTCCGCTCCAACACGAGATGACACGCCAGCAGTGGAACAGGAGAATCAACCCCCTGTCAGTGGTGAACCTGTCATACCCTTGGCGACTCTTAGACCACATAGGCAATCATCACGCATACCTATCAGGGTTAGGCCTACCTGTAGTGCTGAGGTAGAAGACACACCAAGTAGTCAGGGACAAACACTAAAGCTACGCAGGTCTCAACGCAGCACTCGGGGACAGCCCCCTCCAAGGTATAGAGAGTAAAAAGAAAGAGTACTTATTAGAATGTAAATAGTTATGTGAAATGTCTGTAATGTTGTGTATAAAATGTTTTTCTCTTTTGATTGAGAAAATGGACAATTGGGCCACTGGACTATGGGTGGCCAACACCTAGCTGTACATAGTTAGCACCAGTGTGCTCAGCACCCCTGAAGGAAAACCCGTCCGGCGTGCATAGAGTGGGGTCATCAATGCTCTGACGCACGCCCAGAGCCTACGTTGGGGGTTTTATCGCGGCAGGTCCCCCATGGAGCAGTGTAATGGACACCCGGCAGGGAGCCACGCTGGACTCTTATAGTTGTTTAAGGTTGTAACATGTTTTGTTTTGTTTCTACAGTCCGGGAGTACTGAATTTAACTAAGGGGGAGTGTGGCGCCCCAGGACCTGGTCGCCACAACAGCATTGCCCTTCCAAAGGGTTAATGCTGAGCCTGGAGGTAATGGGGAGGTCCATTGGCCAGCAAGTTTAACATCCACCGCAGTTCTCCCTGCGGCCAGCAGGGGGAGCTCTGAACCTGGAATTCCAGGGAGCCTTCCTCAAGTCTGACCTGAGGGAGGAAGTAGAGGTCAGTCTGTAGAGAGAAGTGACAGTGAACAGACGCAGAGTGTGCTGTCCTGTGGATCTGGGGCCTAGAGCTAGAGTAGCTTGGCCCAGGGAAGCAGGAGTAGCAGAGCGGCAGCGAAGAGACTCGGACATCGGAGTCTGTGGCCACCAGGGCTTAAAATACTCCCTGGTAGCCGAATCCGAAGGGCAGGAGAGCTGCAAGCACCTGGCCCATAAACATCCCGAAGGTACAGCTGCAGCATCAGGGTCCGGTGTGGACTCCAGCAGAGAAGCACCAGAGAGGGCCTGCGCAGCCTACTACAGAGGGAAAGGGACGTACCATCGGTCCCAGCAGCAAAGAGGGCCATTGCTGGATTCAGAGAAGCAGGGTCCTATCATAACAAAGAAAAGCACAGGAGTAGGCCTCATACTCAGCTGGCCAGAAAGATCACCCCAAGTACTTCCAGGCCGACCGGATCCCCATCACCACCTGTAACGGTCTCCCAGGACTGGACTGTTCCCAAAGTAAAAGAGGAAAAGGTAAAGAGACTGTTGTTTGTACCTGGTTCTTTCATTGCCTGTCGGCCCTGCACCGTGTTAGCCGCACAACACCATAGACTTTCACGAGCACTAACAGTGTTCCCGGGGTTCCGCTCCACCTGTGGGGAGCAGTACCACCATTGCTGCCATAACATCACCCCGGAGGCCTCACACAGCAGCGGCGGCTTAATAGCCGCAGACCACAGGTGGCGTCACGAACACAAACTTTAATTCAAGCCACATATTCTACTGACACCCACCAGGGCCACGAGCCGGGCCCAGCCACCACTGACTACCACCGGACTAGTCCGGCCCGGCACTGGGTGTCCCACAGCCCTGGGGTGGGCGAGTCACATACCCATGTGACCAGAAGGAGCGGGGACTCAGTCAACAAAGCTAGATACCAGGTCACATGGGTATGACCTCACACAGGTCCTGCAACAGACAAAGTTGATCGTTTGTATAATACTTATGCTAATTCTAACAGAGGGAGGGGATAACTATGGATATATTATCTGCTCCATTGCAACTGTCACTCAACAAGTAGCTAATTTTATAAAGATATGTATAGAATCAGCCTGATAGTGCCAGTATATGTCACGCTCCCCGGCCATGCTCCCCGGCTCCCCTGCCGTGCTCCCCGGCTCCCCTGCCTTGCTCACTGGCTCCCCTGCCACGCTTCCCCACTCTCAGGTCACGCTCCGCCGCTCCCGTGCCAGGCTTCCCGGTTCCCCGCTCCACAGCCTTCATGCCCCATCACCTGCGGACTCCAGGCAGCCCGGTCCCCGCTCCCGGCGCCCATCGGCAACGCTGACCCAGCCCGGCACTCCTGCCTCCTGTGCACCGCTTCCTGCTCTGGCTTCTGGCACCCGGGCCTCGCGCATGCGCATTAGGGCGCGCGCGCGGTCATTGACCCTCTCTTAAAGGGCCAGTGTCCTCCAACAGGATATTGAAGAATCAGGTACAGGGTATATAGGGGGATCCTTTCCAAGTGGGCGGGGCCTGTTCTTCGTGTTTGCTAAGCTAGGAGTCAGGTCTCCCTGTGTCTTGTGCCATACCTACCTATCTCTCTTGTAGAGTCGCTCC
This sequence comes from Anomaloglossus baeobatrachus, assembly GCF_048569485.1. NCBI lineage: Eukaryota > Metazoa > Chordata > Amphibia > Anura > Aromobatidae > Anomaloglossus > Anomaloglossus baeobatrachus. The sequence goes on along the minus strand of NC_134355.1, from coordinate 568,893,758 downwards.
TGTCACGCCAACCGGTCCTGACGATTCCCGAACCCCGAACGGTGACTGTTTGCCATCTCGTCAGTCCCTACCATCTCCGATCCCTGGATCCGTGTGGTGACCCACCTCCTCGCTCCGCTGGTTCCGGACTCTGCCTAACATCATCTCGGCCTCCGAACTTGAGCTCCGTCACCCGGACTACCTTCAGAGACTCCGTGGTCCCAGGGACTTCTTCACCCCACTCCTCTGAACGGACTGTCCTCCTACCCGTAGTGCTCTGGCTACCGGGCACCTTGCCCTCGGTGAGGTGTTCAGCCCAGTGGATCCACCTCCTGGGCCTACCCGTCCACCTGGTCCTAACAGTAAGAACAGGCCATGGATCCCGCCGAAGCACTAGCGGCCCAGCTGGGCAACAGGAACTCGGACGACAGCGCGAGACCCAGTCCCGCATGCTGGCCTTCATGTCCTCGGTGGATAGCCGCCTGAACACGCTGCAAGCAACCGCCACGTCCCTGGCATCTCAGGCTTCTACCGCACGGCCCACAGCCACAGTTCCCGTGGCGGCTACCTCGGAAGCTTCTAAACTCCGCTTGGCCTCTCCACCCCGCTATGCCGGAGATCCTAAGACCTGCCGAGGATTCTTGAATCAGTGCTCCCTCCACTTTAAGCTGCTTACGCACCTGTTTGCCTCCGACCAAGCCAAGGTGGCGTTTGTGATGTCCCATCTGGAGGGTGAGGCACTGGCCTGGATGAACCCCTTGTGGGAGAGGGAGGACCCTGTAACTGCTAACATCCAGGACTTCCTGCAGGCGTTTAGAACCACCTTTGACGAACCCGGACGTGCCGCCACGTCCGCCTCATCACTCCTCAGGCTACGTCAGGGGACCATGATGGTGGGGCAATATGCCATCTGCTTTCGCACCTTGGCCTCAGAATTGGGGTGGAACAATGAAGCCCTCACCGCCGCCTTCTGGGAAGGACTCTCCAGTCGTATTAAGGACGAGCTGGCAGGCCGCGATGTTCCTTCCACTCTGGATGCCCTAATTGCACTAGCCACCCGCGTGGACCTCAGATTCCAGGAACGATCCAAAGAGGTGTCCCGCGAGAGACGTCCGATACGGCATTCCTCTCCTCCGCAGAAGCCCGTCGTACCTCAGTCGGCATTGTCTGGCGTACCTGCCCACGAACCCATGCAGATTGACCGTCTGAGTCAGTCCGAACAACGCCGAGCAGAACGGCTCGCTAAGGGTCTCTGCTTCTACTGCGGAGAGGGCAGACACCTGCTACGTTCCTGTCCAGAGAGGCCAGGAAACTCCAAAGCCTAGGGTTGGTAGGAGAGGCCACCCTAGGTGCTGGGACTCTCTCAGACCCGGTTACGTGGACTGTTCAAGTGACAACGGGAGAGACGCGGTTCACGGCCGAGGCGTACCTCGAATCCAGGGCAGCAGGCAATTTCATCCAGCAGGCCATGGTGGACAAGTACCAGGTGCCGGTTACTCCACTCGACAAACCCCTTGTGATTGCCTCTGTAGATGGGAGACCCCTCTCTGACACCATCTCGTGGATCACCAAGCCAGTAGAACTACGTATCGGTGCCCTGCACACCGAGAAAATCGCTCTCTACGTCCTCCCACACATGTCTCATTAAATCCTGCTGGGACTCCCCTGGTTACGGACACACGAACCGTCGGTCAGCTGGTGTACTGGTGAAATTACCCGATGGGGCTCCTCTTGCCACGAGAACTGCCTGAAGTCTATACAGCCCATCCGACGACCTCCGGTTCCGGAGTCCCTACCAGGACTACCTTCGGCCTATTGGTCCTTCGAGGACGTCTTTGATAAAAAGGAGTCAGAGGTACTGCCGCCACATCGTCCTTACGACTGTGCCATCGACCTACTCCCGGGAACTACACCACCTCGAGGACGGATATATCCTTTGTCCCCTGCTGAAACAAGGGCCATGTCTGCCTACATCACTGAGAACCTGGCAAGGGGATTCATCCGGAGATCCTCCTCTCCTGCTGGAGCAGGCTTCTTCTTCGTTAAGAAGAAAGAAGGCGACCTGCGCCCATGCATTGACTACCGGGGATTGAACCAAATCACCGTAAAAAATAAATACCCCCTGCCGCTCATCCCCGAATTGTTTGATCGGCTTAGAGGAGCTCGTGTGTTTACCAAGTTGGATCTTCAGGGTGCCTACAACCTGGTCCGCATCCGCTCTGGGGACGAATGGAAGACCGCATTCAATACTCGCGATGGGCACTACGAGTATTGTGTGATGCCCTTCGGCCTGTGTAACGCACCAGCAGTCTTTCAAGAATTGGTGAACGACGTGTTCCAGGACCTTCTCTACGTCTGTGTGGTGGTATATCTGGATAACATCCTGGTCTTCTCTCCGGACCTCCAGACCCACAGAGAGAACGTGCAGCTGGTACTACAAAGACTGAGAGAGAACCGTCTGTACGCCAAGTACGAGAAGTGTGTCTTCGAGCAGTCTTCTCTTCCCTTCCTGGGTTACATAATCTCCGATACCGGTCTGCAGATGGACCCAGAGAAGGTCTCTTCCATTCTCAACTGGCCCCCTCCTTCCGGACTGAAGGCAATCCAACGGTTTCTTGGATTTGCGAACTATTACCGTCAGTTCATCCCTCACTTCTCTGCCCTGACTGCACCTCTCTCCGCCTTGACCAAGAAGGGGGCTAATCCAAAGGACTGGTCACCTGCGGCCGACGCCGCGTTTGGCTCCCTGAAACAGGCATTTGCTTCCTCTCCTGTGCTCCACCGTCCTGAGTTAAACCGCCAGTTCACCTTGGAGGTGGATGCCTCCTCCTCGGGAGCCGGAGCAGTGCTCATGCAGAAGTCCTCCTCCGGGAAGATGGTTACTTGCGGTTTCTACTCCAAGAGCTTCTCAGCGCCTGAACGCAACTACACCATCGGTGACCGAGAGCTATTAGCAGTCAAACTGGCTCTGGAGGAATGGCGCTACTTTCTGGAGGGAGCAGTGTACCCCGTGATCATTTACACGGACCACAAGAACCTGGAATACCTGCGGTCTGCTCAGCGATTGAACCCACGACAAGCCAGGTGGTCCTTGTTCTTTGCCAGGTTCGATTTTCAGCTCCATTTTCGGCCCGCGGATAAGAATGTGTGAGCAGATGCCTTGTCCAGGTCATTCGTACCCATGGAACAGGAGGAGGAGACATCCCAGCCCATCATTTGCCCAAGTAAAATCATTCCGGTGGCCCCTGTCACTCTGGCCCAGATACCGCCCGGGAAGACCTATGTCTCTGAGACTGACAGACAAAAAGTGTTGCATTGGGGCCATGCCTCGAAAATAGCCGGCCATGCTGGTCAGAAGAGAACATGGAGTACAATAGTACGTCACTACTGGTGGCCATCCCTTCGCACGGACGTCGCGTCTTTTGTCTCAGCCTGCTCCTCTTGTGCCCAGAACAAGACGCCCAAACACCTGCCATATGGTCGCCTTCTGCCACTGCCTATCCCCTCCGTTCCGTGGCAACACATTGCAATGGACTTTATTACAGACTTGCCCTTGTCCGCCGGACACACAGTCATATGGGTCGTGGTGGATCGGTTTTCCAAAATGGCTCATTTCGTCCCTATGGCTGGACTGCCCTCTGCCCAGGAACTCGCTGACGCCTACATACAGCACATCTTCCGGTTGCATGGCTTTCCATCACACATTGTGTCTGACACAGGAACTCAGTTTACCTCCCGCTTCTGGAGGGCCCTCTGCAAACATCTGGGGGTGGCTCTGGACTTTTCTTCAGCCTACCATCCTCAGTCGAATGGCCAAGTGGAACGAGTCAATCAGATCCTGACCTCCTTCTTGCGTCACTACGTTAATACCCATCACGATGACTGGTCCACGCTACTTCCTTGGGCTGAATTCTCCCATAACCACCACGTCAGTGAATCCTCCTCCAGCTCTCCCTTCCATGTCGTTTACGGACTTCAGCCTTCCATCCCATTACCTGTATCTTCTTCCTTGGATGTCCCTGCTGCTGATGCTGTAGTCCGTGACTTTACAACAATTTGGGACTCTGTCAAGACGTCCCTTGGACGTGCTTCCCTGCGGATGAAGAAACACGCAGACAAGAGGCGTCTGGATCCCCCGTGTTTCTCTCCAGGAGATCTGGTCTGGCTTGCTTCCAAGTACGTCCGATTGAAGCTACCATCGTCCAAGCTGGGTCCTCGCTACATCGGGCCGTTTAAAGTCATCGGCAAAATAAATGAGGTCTCCTACAAGCTGCAGCTCCCAGCCACGATGAGAATCCCCAACTTCTTCCACGTCTCCCTGCTCAAGCCGGTTGTCCTTGGTCCCTTCTCGGCTGCTGCCGGTTTTGCTCCTCCTCCTATTGCTGATGATGACATCTATGTGGTAAGGGATATCGTGGCCATGAAGACCGTGCGGGGCCGACAGTTCTTCCTGGTGGACTGGGCTGGGTATGGTCCTGAGGATAGGTCCTGGGAACCCCGGGAGAATGTGGGTACTCCCCTGATACGTGCCTTCCTGTCCCGGTTGCGGGGAGGGGGGCATGGAGGAGGGGATACTGTCACGCTCCCCGGCTCCCTGGTCATGCTCCCCGGCTCCCCTGCCATGCTCCCCGGCTCCCCTGCCTTGCTCACCGGCTCCCCTGCCACGCTTCCCCACTCTCAGGTCACGCTCCGCCGCTCCTGTGCCAGGCTTCCCGGTTCCCCGCTCCACAGCCTTCATGCCCCATCACCTGCGGTCTCCAGGCAGCCCGGTCCCCGCTCCCGGCGCCCATCGGCAATGCTGACCCAGCCCGGCACTCCTGCCTCCTGTGCACCACTTCCTGCTCTGGCTTCTGGCACCCGGGCCTCGCGCATGCGCATTAGGGTGCACGCGCGGTCATTGACCCTCTCTTAAAGGGCCAGTGTCCTCCAACAGGATATTGAAGAATCAGGGTATATAGGGGGATCCTTTCCAAGTGGGCGGGGCCTGTTCTTCGTGTTTGCTAAGCTAGGAGTCAGGTCTCCCTGTGTCTTGTGCCATACTTACCTATCTCTCTTGTAGAGTCGCTCCTGTCACGCCAACCGGTCCTGACGATTCCCGAACCCCGAACGGTGACTGTCTGCCATCTCGTCAGTCCCTACCATCTCCGATCCCTGGATCCGTGTGGTGACCCACCTCCTCGCTTCGCTGGTTCCGGACTCTGCATAACATCATCTCGTCCTCCGAACCTGAGCTCCGTCACCCGGACTACCTTCAGAGACTCCGTGGTCCCAGGGACTTCTTCACCCCACTCCTCTGAACGGACTGTCCTTCTACCCGTAGGGCTCCGGCTACCGGGCACCTTGCCCTCGGTGAGGTGTTCAGCCCAGTGGATCCACCTCCTGGACCTACCCGTCCACCTGGTCCTAACAGTATAGCACTGGCTTTAGGCTATATACAAAAATCCTGGTGATTGGTTCCCTTTAAACTGCTGGAGTGTTTTCTTTGCTTATTTTCTTGTAGCTTTCAAAGTAACAGTCGATATGTGTTAGTTCTTCCTAATTGATCCTCTGCATTTTTAGACTTGTACCTTACTCTTCTACATTTGGGTCATAAGTGGGTTCACTGCCAACATCCGGTTTTTTACTTCAATTTTAATACAATATTAACTCGCTTGGAGTTTACAAAAACATAGGTATGAAAGCATGCACTGGGAATGAAACCAAAGCTAATATTTTTTTCTGCAGTTTGTTTATGAAGATATACAGTATATTTTTTTAATTACAGAATATGTACACCTTAAAGGTATTTCTTTTTAGATGAAGTATAATGGCATGCCAGGTAACATTTCTAAATAAGCTGTTGTGTATGTAACAAATAACACTATTACTACCCTTTATATGACTTGTATATTATATTTTTTTAGCAGTTTTTGCTCTGCGCTATAAGCTTTAGGCCCCCTTCACACATCAGTGATTCTGGTACGTATGTCACTGTTTTTCCATGTACTAGAATCACGGACATATGCAGACCCATTAAAATCAATGGTTCTGCGCATACATCAGTGATTTTTCACTGATATGTTTCTCTGCGGCGCACATGCGTATCCGTGTGCTCCACATGGAGACAAGTTCATTTTTTTCTGGCATCCCTGATGTCTTACAGACCACACTATGGTGTGATCCATGACAAACGTACCAGAAAAATCACATACATTTAAATTAAAAAGCGTTTTAAACTCACCCGTCTCCAGCAATGCTGTCTCCGGCTGCTGCTATCTCCTGCTTCCAGGCCGGTTAATTATTTCCATGAATATGCAGTTATGCCGACCTGGAAATAGATGCAGCAGTGAGCGAAACTGCAGCCGGACACAGCATCGCGGAAGATATCAGCACCACAGACAGCAGTAGTGTGGACAGGTCAGTAGATCTCCATGTATTATCACAGATACCACACGGAGATCACACATATGCCAAAATCACAGCACACGGAGGGACATACGCACATTTAACACGTCACTGAAAAACATCTATGTTTTACACTGACATGTGAAAGAGGCCTAAAGGGTGCTTTACACGCTGCGACATCGCTACCGCTATATCGTCGGGGTCACGGCGTTAGTGACGCACATAGGGTGCCAGTAGCAACATCGCAGTGTGTGACACCAAGGAGCGATGATCAACGATCGCAAAATCGGTGATCGTTGACACGTCGCTACTTTCCTTAATATCGCTGCTGCCACAGGTACGATGTTGTTCGTCGTTCCTGCGGCATCACACATCGCTATTTGTGACACCGCAGGAGCAACGAACATCTCCTTACCTGCGTTCACCGGCAATGAGAAAGGAAGGAGGTGGGTGGGATGTTAAGTCCCGCTCATCTCCGCCCCTCCGCTTCTATTGGCCGGCCGCTTAGTGACGCCACAGTGACGTCGCTATGATGCCAAACGCACCTCCCCCTTGAAGGAGGGATTGTTCGGTGGTCACAGCGACGCCGCTGACAAGGTAAGTGCGTGTGACGCTGCCGTAGCGATAATGTTCGATATGGCAGCGATCACCAAATGTCGCACGAACGAGAGGGGCGGGTGCTATTGCTTGCGACATCGCTACCTATCGCTAGCGATGTCGCAGCGTGTAAAGCACCCTTTAGTGTGTGGCTCTTCAATACACTTTTATAGACAACCAGAGTAATCTGATTCTAAATTTAGTCTAGATAGACTTGAATAGTGTTGGAGAGTGAATAATTATTAGAAAAAAAATACTTCTTTCTCCACTTATCAGTGACTTCTAATTATATTAGTACAGAGAAGAAATGACTAAGTGGAGAAAGAAGCATTTTTGCTAATTAGTTATATTACAGTTACTTATCTTTGCTTCTACTGTTATTTTATGAGTAAATTGTAAACTTTTTTTGCTATTAAGATGTACGCATTATTGAGCCTATAAGTCTTCTCACTAATGGCATGCCGCCTGATCGTTCTGTCAGTCCTTGCAAAGAGATAAGATTAACCCTCAGACCTCACCTTAGCTTGTCATAACACCAGATCAGATCTGATACTTTGCACTCATGTGGGACAATCACTCCGAAACACCGTATCTGCAAATTGATGTTCTGATCTGGAAAAACTCATAAATAGGTGGCACTAGAGTTCGTTTACTTACTCCCTGAAGAGACAATTTGCTTATTGAGCCTGAAAGGGGTGGTTTACTAGTCTGCAGTAGTGACCACATCTCTGTAAAACTGATAGGGAAGGCTTTTTGTAAATGCCTTGGTTTGCCAATTCAGCCTCTGAGTGGCGCTATCGCCGTTCGCACTTCCCTATCGCGTGACCCCTGGGCTCTGTGACTTCTGGGATCTGGTGATGTCACGTCAACTTTTAGTTGACCCAATATCACTGAGCCTGGCCACAGTCTTCCATGTGAGTGATTGGGCTGTGGGCGCCGTTTCACTGCTAGTCACAGCCTAGCATCACAGCCCAGCAACTCCCTGCTTGCGGCACTCTGCGGTGAAAGAGATTGCACGCAAGATGCTGGGCTGTGACGAGCGGTGAAACTCCGCCCACAGTCCCGTGACTCAGGAAGACTGGGGCCGGCCGCAGTGATGTCAAGTCAACTGGAAGTTGACCTGACATCACCAGATCTCAGAGGTCATGGAGCCTGGGGGTCAAGCGATGGGGAAGAGTGCCACTCAGAGGCTGAATTGGCAACACAAGGTATTTACAAAAAGCCTCCCCTATCAGTTTTACAGAGATGTGATCACTACTGCAGAGAAGTGAACCACCTCCTGAAGCATTTTTGAAACACTACTTCATTAAACATTTTGTCCCAAATTCATTTAGACGCTGAAATGTGCACACAATCCATTAAGAGGCACATTTCTTGATAAATTTTGCACATCATACAATTGGTATGTGCCTCTGCCAGAAATGGTACTCCAGCCGAGGGCAAGAGTAAATTTCTTGGCATATTTTACACAATCTATCTGGTGAAAGGTATGATGGTGGCTTTGCAAAGCCACCTGCCCTTATCCACCCAATTTTGTGGAGAAGTCCTGGACGACCGTAAAAACATCATAACTTGGAAAATGTGGACTATGAGTTGCACAAACATTTGGGGACATTTTAAGAGGTTTAAAGCCAAAAAACACTCGTTAATCGGGGGTTTTTGCTTCATTTGTTTTTTGCAGTCTTGGCGTACCCATGTACATAGCAGACTGTATAACAGTGAATCGGTCAGTGAGATCCCTCTAAGCACAGGATGTTTAACCCTTGTCTTCTTCATTCATCTAATTTGATTTATGAGCAGTTGAAAGTTGAACTTTGATATTTAACTTTAGTTAAAGTTTTATTTCCATTTTTTCTGTAGATAAGTTTCTAGTTATCCATCTAGTCCTGAGCTTCACATTTGTTTTTTGTTTTCAAAAAATGTAACAAAGGAAAAGTGAACTGAAGTGAAGTTAAAAAATCTAAGTCTACAAATGGAAAACGCTATATCCAGAGCATCATTACATTTTGTATAACAATGACCCACATTAATCAATGTATTTGCACCTTGTTAGCATATTTACTTTAGAATAGTCTTTTTGGGGGTTTTCCAGGAATGGAAAGTGGACGTGTCTTGTAGTGGGCTAGGATTTAGACATATTTGTGAAATGTAATTTTTTTTTTTTTTTTTTTAAATGTTGCAAATGAGGAAAAGTAATATATTTACTCAAAACGGAAGGAGATGTCAAAAAAGCGTTGTCATTTTAGTCAGCGCGGAAGCAGAAAGATAGTAGTAGTAATGTGTGTTGCAACGGATTTATAAAGGAAACCAATGCAGTCATAAATCAGTTGCAACATACTGGACATTTCCAAATTAGGCAGGATTTCACTTAAACATAGATAAAAATGAATCCTTTGTTATTAAATGTGGCCGATCGTGTGTAGATAAGTTTATATTCTTCCATTGACTGTCAGCAAGCATGTGACTCCTATATGTTTAGCACCCGAAAAAAATGAATGAAAAACATCAAGAACATCTGATTTTCTATAAGCAAGAAGCTAATGCTATAGGTCTGGAAGGAAATGTGGACATTATCGAAAAAAGAAAATTGGTATTTAAAACAGAACTGCAATTCTTCACTGAGAAGCAAGAGTTTGAGGACTGATGAGTCTAAATATGTGACCTTTGTAAAGATCGGGAGACAATATGAAAACTATTGAAGATATCAAATATATCTACAACTATCACTGAATCAAGTTTAAGGGATTGGAGTTTGATAACATCTGATGTTGGGGTTTGTTCTTGAAAACTTACAATTGTTGGTACAATACATTATGAAATACTACCTGGAAATCATTAAAGTGAGAAAAAAAATCTCAAGATATACTTAACAAAAAAGAAAAACTTCTAAATAGAGATGAGCAGATCCGGATTGGGTTCAGTGGGTTCATCTGGACATTAGATAAAGTTCTGTTCTGGACCTGTACTTGACCTGAACCTCATTGGAAGTCACTGATTGGGCAGCCAGCCATAAACAGAACACAGAGCGGAATTTTTTCCTTTTTTTTGTGCACACTACATCCAATAATGTTGATTTTACCCAAGTGAGAGCCATTCAGACACTGAAAGCAGCTTGCACTGGGCCGAGCACCAAGCGTACCCGAGCACAACGATGCTTGCTCAAGTAAGTGGTCAGCATACGGAAATCACCCAAACTCTGAACTTGAACACTGATTTTTTGTAAAGTCTGTGTGTGGTACGAACACTGAACTTTAAAGTTCGGGTTTGCTCACCTCTACTTGTAAAGCTTTTAGATGAATAGACCAACCAGGTTCCAAAACTCATCATCTTTGAATGTGTTGAAATTACTTGTATCACAATGAGCAAATACACTGTATTTCTAAAGGTGATAATTAGAGATGGTTGGTAACTACCTACCTGTTCTGCTCAGGACCAATCTCTGCCGGCTCACAACGGCAGGCGACTCTGTGGCTTCAGTGACATCATGTTGAAAGAGCAGCTGTTTGTCTTCTGCTCTATTCTGTTGACCTGCGTTACTGTGTTAATATCATGCTGATTGACAGCCGGCTCCCCACTGCCTAACTGCGGAGAGACAGCTTTCAATCAGCAGGACATTGGCAGTCATGCCCCGTTGACAGAGCAGCCGGAATAGAAAGAGCTGCTTTGTTTACGTGAAGGTGAAATGAAGCAGCAGATTCACTGAGTGAACCGATGTTTGAGAACTCTTAGCCAACGATGGGCAGAACAGGCAGGTAGTTAGCAACTACCTCTCAGATCATAACTCCACGACAAAAAAATATAATAGTCCCGGATAACCACTTTAATTTCCACGAGGGTCCAGCAAACCATTTCTTACCTGATGGCATTCCTGGCTCCTCTTTTGATTAGCAGACCAATGTCAACATTTTGGCATGATACATGGGATGTTGCACCAGGCTAGCTAATCAAAAGAAGAGACGTGGATACTGGCAAGCAGGAGGAGGTTTGCTGGGCTCATGTCCAGCACTTTCAGGTTACTCATGTGGCCATTAGACCTGGTCCTAAAATCAATATGCACCATCTCTAGTGCCCACACATCTTAGAAAGCTCTCTCCCACAAATGACCCATGAACATGAGCGCTCAGAAATCATGTGTACATGGATAGAGTGAGCTGCTGCTAGACTGTGTCACATTAATGATACAGTCCCTGAAAAAGGCTCTGTCACTTATGCATATTATGTAAATAAAAACTTATAACCTGACTTTAAATTCATCCATTTGTTTCATAAATTACTCTTTTGAAAGCCAAAACCCTCTCAAATTTGGTTTAGGTTATGAAAATAAAGTTGCTGCAAAGCTGAAAAATTGATCATTTAATGAACACAGAAAGGTCAGATTTTTGCAAGACTGAAGTTTTGTCGCCTTGTCATATAATGCACCCAATACTAGTTTACATCCTCACCTGTGCTCAGGAAATGATCGGTTAATTAGTGGGTGTATATACAAAGAAACCCAGCACCCCAGACCTTCACTTGAACTGCAACTTGACCTCTGAGCCAAAAATCGACCCTGCGACCAAAGTCTTGATTATCAAGAGGCTAACGACCAGATCCACTGCAGAGGTGGCTGGCACCTTTAATGTATCTCAGCGTCAAGTACAAAGAATTAAAAAAAAGATTTGAAGAGACTGGAGAGGTTTTTGACAATCCCAGGTCTGGCAGACCCCGTAAGACAACTGCTTAGCAGGTGCATTTGTTGGTTAGAAAATCCAAAGCCATCCTCTCTTCCACTGCAGCAGAGCTCCAAAAGGCCTGGTCACCTCAAGTCCCTGTGTCAACTAGAACAGTTTGTAGGATTCTGTCTCGAAATGGCCTCCAAGGTCGAATCAGTGCCCAGAAGCCAGCACTAAACAAAAGGCAATTAAAAAACCGTGTGGCATTTGCCAAGTCCCACAGCCTGATAAACAGATGGACGCTGGAAAAGTGGCAGAAGGTGGATTTCTCTGATGAATCTTCAGTTGAATTACACCCCAGCCACCGCAAATACTGCAGCAGACCTACTGGATCCCATAGGGATCCAGAAAACAGTAAAGTTTGGTCGTGGAAAGATCATGGTCTGGGGTTACATTCAGTATGGGGCCTTTAAAACATTTGCAAGGTGGAAGGCAATATCAATAGCCTAAAATATCAAGAAGTATTAGCTACCTCTTACATTCTCAATCATAAAAGGGGTCAGATTCTGCAGCAGGATGGTACTCCATCTCATACATCCATCTCTACAACAAAGTTCCTCCTGGCAAAGAAGATCAAGGTGCTCAAGGACCAGCCAGCCCAGTCACCAGACATGAACATCATTGAGCATGTTTGAGGTAGGATGAAAGAGGAAGCTTGGAAGACAAAACCAAAGAATCTAGATGAACTCTGGGAGGCATGTAAGACTGCATTCTTTGCTATTCCAGATGACTTCATCAATACATTGTTGAACTGCTGGGATGCAGTCCTTCAAGCTCATGAAAGTCACACAAAATATTAAATATGGCTTGAATAGCCCCACAACTTCATTCACCAATGTTATGCAACATATCGTTGTATTAAAAGTTAATTATTTGTTTGAATTTCACATTACTTTCTGTAAGCGACAAAACTTTTGTCTTGCCAAAATCTGACCTTTCTGTGTTCATTAAATGATCAATATTTCAGCTTTGCAGCAACTTTATTTTCATAGCCTAAACCAAATTTGCGAGGGTTTCAGCTTTTAATAGAGTAATTTATGAAACCAATGGATGAATTTAAAGTCAGGTTATAAGCTTTTATTTACATAACATGGATAAGCGACAGAACTTTTGTCAGGGACTGTAGCTTACCCCCTACAAAGGATTGCACAACAAAGCACTCGGCATTAGGCCAAGAGGACCCCATACATATTAAATGCCAGTTTGATCTTGCTTTTATCGGCAATTTCAAACAACTTTAGTGTGTATGGAGACCTAACCTATATAGATGTTTACAAAAAGCGTGAAAAATTCCAGCAGACTTTTTTAATGAAAAACTGCCATATTTCGGGTGTAAAACCACTTGAAATTTCACGAAACCTTTTTGTAACTTGAAGTTGCTCAAAACTTTTGCAACTTTTGGAGTTTTTAACCCAGCTCTGGCCAGCTCCGTCAAAGTGGACAAAACTGAAATGGGACAGCTCGTGGCAAAGCCCACCCTGAAAATTCATCAAAATTTATGCCTCTTTAGTTGCATAAATTACACCAGAAATGTACAAGAGACTGGAGTAAAGTTTCTGGTGGAGGAACACAACTGTTGTAAGATGTGCATAATTCATTAAGGTGTGTGCCTTTTATTAAATTAGGCACATCTTACTCCAGTGATCCCTCAATTAAGACTAGCATGGACAACATCAGTCGAACATTTAGAAGTTTCTCACAATGTCTGATATTTTTAAGACGTAAAGAAAAAAACTATATAAAATATTAACCTTTGGTAAAGTAAAATGATTTAAAATGTTATGAAATTGATTGAACAATACTAAACAGAGTTTGTAAGTCAAATCAAGAGAAAATATTTCATTTCCGGCCTTCTTCTTGGATTTTTTATTCATCTTCCTCAAAGTGATGTTATGAGTATTCCCAGAAATGTTAAGTATGCAGTAATACATACTCAGTATGTAAGACAAGTCATCTATATAATGTTCAAGCCTGCTCATCATTCTTCTATTTAATAATGTTGTCATTTTTTATTTAAAGGTCATAAATTATTGATAGGTTGGGGTCCAACCCCTAAGAACCGCACAGATCAGCAGGATGGGGAGTTGTTATTGAGCATTATTTCGCATGCCACTCCATTCATGTGAGAGTGCCATGTGCTGTGCTCAGCTTTTTCTAGAGAATGAATGGAGCAGCAGTCGGGTGGGCATCTACCCTTTTTTAATGGAGATTAAAGTGCCCTGTCTGGGATAAAAAATCCCTGTTCTGGTTCCCCACTGTCAGTAAGATATCACTTTTTCAAATCATAGGTGACAGCTTGTTTTCAAAGGACAGTCCCTTTAACTAGATACAGTTTGTATGACTGATCACTCTGACCTATAAACCATTTTACAGTATCTGTTCTCCCTGTATATAGCACATATAAGAAGGTGCAGTATATGAGCTTTAGGCCACGTTCACACGTTCAGTATCGGTGACTTTTTTACCTCAGTATTTGTAAGCCAAAACCAGGAGTTGGTGAAAAATGCAGAAGTGGTGGCATATTTCTATTATACTTTTACTCTAATTGTTCCACTCCTGGTTTTGGCTACAAATACTGAGGTAAATGACCAAATAATGAATGTGTGCACGTGGCCTTAGACATTTGGGTCCATGTGCTCTCTGTGTACATACCTCACTGCATTTCAGGTCCACATGTAAAAAAAAATCCCCAGAATGCACTAAATCTTGTTCTTTACGAATCAGACTAATACTGTAAATGGTAGGACATTTCTACACCTGTGCACTTAGCGCCACCTTGTCCAAAAAGTTCAGCGCTCGTCTCAGCCGTATGATTGAGATTCAATGGGGATTTTTTTTTTTGGGAGTGGAAAACAATATTAGCTTCAGCATACATAATTTTGAAAGGTAAATGTTTGCCCTTGTTGCAAACGATTAAAGGACATTTGAGCATAATATTTATACAGTTCCTCCTTAAAGGGAACCTGTCAGGTGCAATATGCATCCAAACCACGAGCAGTTCTGGGTACATATTACTAATCCCTATACCTAACTGCCTAATTGTCCCTGTATATAGTAGCAAACATAAAGAGATCTTTACAAAAAGTATTTCTAAAGATCTTTTATGATATGCTAATGAGCGCAGGGACTAGTTGCAAGGGCGTTAGTACCTGCGCTCATTCTGCCCTCTTAGCAGGTTAGTATACCCACAGGGGCCCACAGGAGCATGCTAACATGCTACTCAATGCAGCATCACCAGTGGTGACACGCTTACCTGTGTCCGCTGTCACAACTGATTTGAAGTCCTGGCACTTAAGGTCATGCGCATTAGACCTCTCTGAAGCCTGGGACGCGTACACTCGGCTTAGTACTGTGCATGGCCAGAAATGCCCGGCTTTCAGAAGAGCGGTGACAGCGGACACAGGTACGCGCATTACCACAGGTGATGCTGCATTGAATACCATGTTAGCCCCTGTGGGCGTTCTAACATGCTAATAGGGCGGAATGAGTGCAGGAACTAATGCCCAGGGGACTAGTCCCTGGCCTCATTAGCATATCATAGAGGAACTTTAGAAATACTTTATCTAAAGATCTCTTTATCTATGCTACTAGATACAGGGACCGTTAGGCAGCGATTAGCAATATGCACCTAGAATTTCTTGTGGTTCTGGGTGCATATTGCACCTGACAGGTTCCCATTAAGTGACATTTGAGCATAATATTTATATAGTTGCTCCATAAGATTTGTCGGTGTGGTTAAGATGAGCTCAACCGCACTAATTTGCAAGCGCAAACTATTAATTTGTAAGACATTTACAAGGAATTGAGCAATATTTGGACATTTTCTTTACATGTAACATATGATTTCTCTTACCATTGTTAGATGAGACAAGATACAGCACTTGTGAGGTCATAGCCATAGAGTTACTGACTTGGGGGTTTCTGTAAAGATTTACAAAAAGTTATCCATAGCATTCTGAAACATAAGAAGCAGAGAACGTTGGCTTTATGTACGGTCTACACACCTTCGGTCCATGTCTGTTCCGACATCCAGCAATGGCCAGGAAGATCTCAGCCGTGTGTCTGTGTGGAAGGAAAATTCAGAACAGCTGTATGACTTGAAATCTGCAGAAGTGCACAGAGTTCAGATTTCACATATTAGCATTTCTGAAACCTACCCCCTGTGCAAAGAGCTCGGCGCTTAGTTTTTTCTTTCCTTCTAAACTGAAATCGTGAAAAGACTTGCTGTGGGCTGGAAGCTCTACCGGTGTGATTGCACAACTGACTTGTGACTCACCCATGAATCAGATACGAGGCGAGATTGGAAGCTGGAAACAAGCACATAACATAAAGTCATTGATATGAAGCTAAACGCAGAAGATAAATTCACAGAATATAATTAGTGTAGTTGACTATTCGCACTCGTTATGCTGTTAGCGAGTACTGTCTACTACACGCATATTTGTTACGAGTAGCGGGCGCAATGTAAGTAAATGGGAAATACTCGTTAAGTAAAGAGTAACCCGAAAGCCATGCTATTCGCTACTCACACGAGAAGTACGGCTTTTGGGTTACTCGCTACTTAGCGAGTATTTCCCATTGACTTACACTGCACCCGCTACTCGTAACGAATATGCGAGTAGCGGACAATACTCGATAACAGCATAGCGAGTACGAATAGTTACCTACGTGCTCAACACTATATATATTTAATGGCCCAACCTCAAACTGCAGCTGGAATACCATTGCTTTTCAGTTGGCATAACCATCCTCTTTTGCTAAAATCACATCATGTTTTTGGACCCAATTATCTCATTATCTGATGACGTAAAAGTTATTTTTTGGGAAGGGGGCACAATGCATTTCCTTTGATATATAGTTAATGACATTGATCTTATGGCATATTCACTCATCAGCTTTTATTGTGCATCTGTTTTCCTTTAAACGGACAGTAAGTACACAACACAGATTGGGATCCATTAAAAATAGATGAAAAAATGCAATCCATCTGTATTTCATTTGCTTTTTGTGCTTTTTTGCCTGATTTATTACTAAGCAAGAATGTTTACACTTTTCCAAAGGAAAAGATACAAAATGGAAAAGCAACAAATCTCGCCTGGGGGAGAAGAATGGTCAAATGTGTTTTTTTTTGTTATTTTTTTAGAAATAAGAGCTGGAAAAAAAACGTAGTGTCTTTTTTAATCTATTAAATAATAAAATAAAAATAAATTACTTGTGCTAACTGCTACATAATTCTCAAACAGAAAGGAATAAAGGAATAAACTTAAAGGGGTTGTCCAGGTTTTACCTAAAAGTCTGCAGTTACTCTGTAGACTTGTGAATCCTCACAGCACATACAGAGTGCACTGTCAGAATTTTTCCAGTGGAGGCAGCAAGACCAGGCGGTCATGTAACCACAACTATATAATATGCATACTTTCGACCACATTCCCACTCGATGTGTGCAATTTCCCTTAATTCACTAATATTGAACGAGGCCATGCATGGCTAGTCAATGTGTGGCAGCGAGTATTGATATCACATACTTGTGGCCACATGACCGGCCCGGAGACTAGCTCTTGCGCGCTTTGACGATTCACAAGTCTGCAGTCGCACGGAGAAATGGCAAACTTTTGTACTATGCTTGAATAACTCATTTAAGTAAAGTAAAACAAGAAGTTTAATGAAAATTTGCACCTGTCAATCAACTAGCAATGCATTTCTGGAACTTTACTTGCACATATTTCTGAAATAAAACCTTCAATATATGAATAAAAGCTAGGTTTACATTCAGCATCCTAGCGCCAGTATAGCACTCGCTTTACTTTATGAAAATATAGATGGTTGGTTCCCTTTAACTGAGCATTTTTCATGATGGTGACATGGTAATGCGCTGCCTCCTTCACCCTTAAAGCTAGCAAAATATGGCCTGAAAGAGAAGAGATTTTTATCTTATCTAACAGAGGCCAGATAAGATTCTAGCTTCAACCGTCCTCCATCCCACAAGCTGTACAGCTGCTTTTAATGTTTTAACACCAGTTTTGTTGAAGTGCCAATAAAATAAATATGTTTAATATTATCCACCATTTACTTTTTATTCCTGTGAGTAGTTGTTGTAGCGGCTCAAGCACACTGATTTGCCCAGAGGCCCATAATGCTGTTAAGACGGCCCTGTACCTGACCACTGACTATATCTGCAACATACAAGTAAAAATTGCCCTGTTGATTATTTGATGCGATTGTAGAGTAATTACATATTCATTACCACTCCTTAGGTCATCAATATAGAGAACAGCCACTGCAGTGCATGGAATGGTGCAATCACTGAACACTAAAGGGTACTTTACATGCTGCGATATCGGTACTGATATAGCTAGCGACCGTACTTGCCCCCGTTGGTTGTGTGACATGGCCGAGGCGCACAACATCGCTTCCACCCGTCACACGGACTTACCTTCCCATGAGACGTCACTGTTGCCAGCGAACCGCCTCCTTTCTAAGGGGGTGGTTCGTTCGGCATCACAGCGACGTCACACAGCAGCTGTCGAATAGTAGAGAAGGGGTGGAGATGGACGGCCGGAACATGCTGCCCACCTTCTTCCTTCCTCCTTGCCGGTGGACGCAGGTAAGGAGATGTTCGTCGTTCCTGCGGTGTCACACATAGCGAAGTGTGCTGCCGCAGGAACGACGAACAATAGCGTACCTGCAGCAGCAACGATATTTTGAAAAGGAGCGACACGTCAACAAGCAACGATTTTTCACGTTTTTGCGCTCATTGATTGTCACTCCTTGCTGTCGCTAATGGCGTCGGATGTGCATCACTAATGACGTGACCCCAACGTTATATCGTTAGCGATGTTGCAGCGCGTAAAGCACCCTTAAGTATCCAGCCACAATGAGACATCCAGATGATAGATGCCAAGTATCAGACCCGAACAATCGGATATTTAGAATCCATCCCTGGTATAGGTCATTAAAGGGAATCTATGTGCATGTCTTTGAAAGCTCAATCCACTGACACCTTTATATCTTCAGAAAAAGGGAGGAATTCCAGGGCACTACTCAGTATTCAACAAGCCTATTTGTCCATTACAAAGAAAGTCCTGTATTCAGAGGCTGGAAGCAAACACCGGGGTGCTTATATCAATAGATAACAAATCTTGCAATGTAAAGTAGAAAAAGTATAGCACTCACCGGTTAAATTGCTGTGCAGAAAAACTGTTTATTTAAACAGCGGAGGTTACATGTGCGGAGAGGGCTGGTGGGGAGAGGGAGTGTGCGCTGTAGCAGACGACGGCCGTTTCGCACCTGTCCGGTGCTTCAGCTGGTCTGATTAGGTATGACATCATATCCTTTTTATCCACATCCAAAAAAAAAAAATTTGTTTTTTTTTTGCAAATCTCTTCCTTGCACATATGGAAGATAATCTCATATACAGTCCTACTAATCCTTTCATAAAACGCATAAAGAAATTTATGCGTTTTGTGGACGATGTATTGATAGTTTGGGATGGGGACAGATCTCAATTTGAGTCTTTTGTGGCATACCTGAATGATAATAACAACTACAATATGCTGTTCACACATCATTTTGGTGATAAAACTATGGAGTTCCTTGATGTTAAATTGACGGCCCAGGAAGGGAGAATTATACGGGAACTTTATAGAAAACCTACTACTGTGAATGCTTTGTTGCATTTTGATAGTGCCCATCCGACTCATGTATTGAGATCTGTTCCCTTCAGTCAATTTTTAAGGCTGAATAGGATCACGAATAATCCCGATGCTTTTGTGACACAGACGAACGATCTCAAGCAAAGATTTTTAGAAAGGGGGTATCCCTCTAATCTTATCAATTCAATGCAGAAACAAGCTGAAAGTAAGATTCAACATGAGAAAAATATTTCCTGCTTAAATCGGGGTATCACACCTGTTAAAAAAATGAATCGATTCATCTTTAACTTCAAATATGGCCCGATGGATCGGATGATCAAAACAATCATAAATAAAAATTGGCACATAATTGAAGGAGTATCAGAACTTAGGGAAATGGCCCTCAATAAACCCCTAATAACGCATAGAAGATGTAAAAATATTGGTGATATTTTAGTCAAGAAACGGTATATACCTCCTAAAACCTGGCTACACCAGGTGAGTCCTACAGGTAATCACAGATGTGGAAACTGTTCATTTTGCAGTTTTCATATGACGGGCAATTCTTTTGTAATTGGTGGCCATTCACATTATGTGCGGCATTTGATAACCTGTAGGACTAAAATGGTCGTTTACGTGATTTTTTGCCCGTGCCAATATTTTTACATTGGGAAGACGATACGGCAGCTCTTTGTAAGATTTAGAGAGCATAGGAACTCCATTCATAGTGGAATAGGGGCAACTAGGTTAATCAACCATATAAGAGAATTTCATAATTCTGATTGCAATGTATTATCCTTTGCAGGGATAGAATTGGTTGAGCCTAACGCTAGGGGAGGTGATACGCATAAAATGCTATTAAGAAAAGAGGCTGAATTTATTATGAGATTCAACGCAACAGGCCCTCTAGGGTTAAATGATAAAAATGACCTTAGTGTGTTTCTAGGTTGATTTATGAGGCATTTGGCTTCTTCCATGTATATTTATATATGTTTGCTGAAAATTGTTGCTGAAATTCAAGTATTGTATGTATATTCTTTGTTTTTAACATATGTTTTAATTATTTGACATCAACCACAAAAAAAAAAAAAAAAAAAAATTTTTTTTTTTTTGGATGTGGATAAAAAGGATATGATGTCATACCTAATCAGACCAGCTGAAGCACCGGACAGGTGCGAAACGGCCGTCGTCTGCTACAGCGCACACTCCCTCTCCCCACCAGCCCTCTCCGCACATGTAACCTCCGCTGTTTAAATAAACAGTTTTTCTGCACAGCAATTTAACCGGTGAGTGCTATACTTTTTCTACTTTGCATTGCAAAACCTTTATATCTTCTATTTGTTTCTATGTTCCTGCGTCATCCACATAGCCGGGTAAAACCTTGCGCCTGCGCAGAGCTCTCAGTGACACTTTGCTCTGTCCTAATGTGGGGAGGGATAATGTAATACATTAGTGCATGTGTGCAAGCTCTGGCTCTGCACAGATGTTAAATTTCACCCAGTTATGTGGATGTCGCAGGAGGCGTCAAACATGTCAATCATAATAAGAGGACAGCGATGAGCAGCGGAGAGGAGGGATAGATGCAACAGCAAGTACGCTCATCGGACCGGACTGTCTGGATTGACAAATGTTGCGGGCGAGGGACAAACCACAACCGGGGGGCCGTTCGAAGCGCTCGGATCCAGGCAGTGGCCGTGGCTTGAGTGGCAGCTGGATCCGGGGCTCGTGCAGCCGTCCGTCGCCCATGAGTGAAAAGGGGTTATTTACAGGGGATAGAGTCTTTGTCAGTGACACCACCCGTGGGTTGCGGTGAGGGATGGTGACACCGCCGCTGCCTTGTATGTGGGTGCCCGGGGCTGATGGAGCAGGGCAGCAAGGTGGGATCCCCTCCAGGGCTAGGGGAGGTGTAGTCCCAGGAACCAGAGGATGGTGAAGGATTGAAGGGAACAGGCAACTCACAGTTTGTTGTCATAGTGCTGGATGAGCTGATGCTTATTTGGACGGTCAGTAAACACACACAGTCTGGATTGTAAACCAAGTTGCAAGTGACCGGTAGCCTCCAACGGTTGTATTCGGGTCCCACACCCAGATATACAGCCAGGGGCCCTTTTCTTCTGCACTGTCTGTCTCTCTTGTCTGGACTAGTCCGCTTGAAACGGCCTCCGGACTGGATCCCCGCTCTCAGCACCGGCGGGCTACAACCCTGCCCTGGTCTACCTCAGGTTCCCTGCGACTGGATCTCCGTCGCCTGTGGCCCTCACTGCCACCTAGTGTGCATAGCTAGTTCAGTCGTCTGGTGGTCCGGGGCTCCAACCCTGACTACCACCCTCTCCAGGGAGCTCCAACTCCCTCCTGTCAGCTCTCCACTGACTACAGCTCAAACTGCCAAACACTCCTCTCTGTCACTTCCTGAGCTCTTTTCCTCGATCCCTCCCATTGTCCTAGGGCCTGATTGGCTGGTGTATCCCTGTGTGGGGACTGTGTTGGTGCCAAAGAGGAGGATGGCCTGCATTTTGGTGGATTTGTTCAGGCTCTGTGACAACCTCTTTTTGCCAGGACATCATACTCCCCCTTGATAGAATACAGCCCGTCCTCGGGCTGTCGGGCCACTGACGTTTATTTTTCTGCTTCTGCAATTGAAAAAGATAACAAGTAAACCATTTCAAAACGTTTCATTCCCCGGAGGGAAGGCACATCATAAAAATACCCAAACATTTTTAACGTTATGAAACTGTCCTGAGGAAAAGAGGTAGCTGAGCTCCACTACCCAGTCCATAGAACAACATTTTACAACCGCTGCCAGTGCAGCGTCTTGTGCAGCTGCCGCTGCTGCTGCTCCCAGTATGGGGCACGGGTGCCGCGCTCCACCTCCCGCTCAGGAACCAGGCCCACTCGGATGCCCTCGCCGCCGGCTACGACCGACCTCACATACTGCCGTGGACCCCCCCGATCAGTGGCCTGCTCCGCCTCTCTGCCGGTGCACTTCGGCTGCTCCACAGCTGGGACGGGGTGCTTAGGAGCGGTTGGTGCTGCAGCTGGGATAGACTTTAGGTCGGGTGTCGCCTCCGTTGCGGCTGGGCAGACTGCCGGAGCCAACGTTATCACAGGTGCGGCCAGGCTCGGGGCCGGGGATGATGTCATCGGGGTTGCGGCCTGGCTCGGGGCCGGATGAGATGTCATCGGGGTTGCGGCCTGGCTTGGGCCCGAAACGGGTGCCGAGGCGGTGGTATGTGCAAGGCCCGAGGTTACAGTTACTGGGTCCTCCTCCGCACTCTGCTTGCCAGGCTGCTGGGACATCTTGCCACGTTGGTGTCCAGGAACGGGTTTCTGCAGAGTCCTGGTGTCCTTGCACTTTACAGTTCTGGTTACATACCGATCCTCCACCTACCCCCTTGGTTTTAGACAGCAGTCTCATGGGACCCACCTTTGCAACTTCCTGCTCTGGGGATCACCGGGTTCCGACCGCGTTCTTAGGGGGTCGGGCTTCAGCTCTGTGCCCTTTTCGGGAAAGAAGATGGTGAGGTTGTTGTTTTTGGCGCCAAATATGGCGGGCAAAATGGCGGCAGTCCAAAAATTTTGAGCGTTTCACGGTTTACAGTTCAGAAAAAGGCGCACTTCACCGAGGTTAGTAGATGGGGTAAGAATCCTGTTCGTGACACCAAAATGTCACGGGCAGGGGACAAAACACAACCGGGGGGGCCAATTGAGGCCAACGGATACGGGCAGTGGCTGTGGCTCGAGTGGCAGCCGGATCCGGGCTCGTGCAGCCGTCCGTCGCCCACGAGTGAAAAGGGGTTATTTACAGAGGATAAAGTCTTTGTCAGTGACGCCACCTGTGGGTTGCGGTGAGGGATGGTGACACCGCCGCTGCCTTGTATGTGGGTGCCCGGGGCTGATGGAGCAGGGCAGCAAGGTGGGATCCCCTCCACTGGTAGGGGAGGTGTAGTTTCGGGGCCCAGAGGATGGTGAGGGATTGCAGGGAACAGGCAACTCACAGTTTGTTGTCGTGGTGCTGAATGAGCTGATGCTGATTTGGACGGTAAGTAAACACACACAGTCTGGATTGTAAACCAATTTGAGCGGTAGCCTCCAGCGGTTGCATTCTGGTCCCACACACAGATATACAGCCAGGGGCCCTTTTCTTTTGCACTTTCTGTCTGTCTCGCTTGTCTGGACTAGTCCGCTTGAAACGGCCTCTGGACTGGATCCCCACTCTCGGCACCGGCGCGCTACAACCCTGCTCCGGTCTACCTCAGGTTCCCTGCGACCGGATCTCCGTCGCCTGTTGCCCTCACTGCCACCTAGTGTGCGCAGCTAGTTCAGTCGTCCGGTGGTCCGGGGCTCCAACCCCGACTACCACTCTCTCCAGGGAGCTCCAACTCCCTCTTGTCAGCTCTCCACTGACTACAGCTCAAACTGCCCAACACTCCTCTCTGTCACTTCCTGAGCTCTTCTCCTCGATCCCTCTGTGAAGATGTAATTTACCCTCTCACTGTATATGCTGTACAGATTCCTATTTCAAGCTGGGTTCATTGTCTTATTTGAACTACTTCTGTGTACATTTCTATTGTTGTAGGTAATCACCCCCCTAAAATGCAAGGTTATATCCTCTTGAGGCACTTCCATCCCTGGGAGTAGGGGGAGGTGGGCCTAGAGTCCAACTAGTGTAAACTCTGCTTACCTGGGAGATTCAGGCAGAGTGAGCTGAAACTTGAAGAGAGCAGGAGCCCCAGCCTGGGTGGCTGTGGACACGGACGGAGCTAGGCCTGTGTGGCGGCCCGTGGGATTGTGTGGAACTCTTTGGACTACTGTAAGGACGATTGCTTTGTTATCCGGTCCGAGGATTGTCGGGAAGGGCCCCCGAATCTGTTTTACGTGGACTTATCGTGTGCTGTTCCAGTGTTCTTGTGAATAAACCTGTTGGATCGTCGCTCGGCCTCGTCCATCCTTTGCTCTGTGGTACACCCCCGTCACAAACTGGTTGGCAGCGGCGGGATCAGAGCAGAAGAAATGGAGGACAACAGCCAATCGACGTCTGAAACCAGAACCTCAGGATACAGGAACTGGACTGTGGCGAGTCTACAAACAAAGGCCCGTGAATTAGGTGTCGGCTACAAAGGACTCTCTAAGGAGCAACTAATTGAGGCATTGGAACACGCTTGCCTGCAAGATGGCACCGAGGAACAATTTCCACAGCAAGGGGAGCAAAGACGGGAGCCGGAGGTGAATACCCAAAAAAGTCAATGGGTTGTGTGGTACAAGGAAAAGATGGCACTGCTTGGAGATGAGGCCACCATAGAAGATAAGAGGGAGGCCATGCGTGGAGCTGAAGAGAAGGAGCGCAGGATGGAGGAGATGGCATTGCTGGATAAGCAGCTCGCTGTGGAAGCCGCGAGAGGTTCCAGACAGACTGTAACCCCAGCACCCATCATGAGGGAACTTCCCAGAGTGTCCCGCAAAGACTTCAAGCAGTTTAATGAGGCTGCTGGTGACATTGAGGGCTTCTTCCAGGACTTTGAGCATCAGTGTCGATTAATGGAAGTCCCAGAAAGGGAGCGCGTCCGGCATCTGGTTGGGCTCTTAGAGGGTGGAGCTGCTGCAGCCTATAGAGCTATGGACCATCGGTGGAACTGTGAGTATGCGGATATTAAACAGACTATTCTAGAACATTATGCTGTAACGCCAGACACTTACAGGACTCAGTTCCGTACTCTAGCATGTGATGAGGAAGTGTCCTTCAAGATGTATGCCCACAAACTCAAACATCTGTGGCATCGTTGGTTGGAGGCAGAGGAGGCCTTAACCTTGGAGACCGTCCTCCAGGTCCTCCTAAAAGAGCAGTTTTACTTCAAGTGCCCCGCTGAGATCCGGGAATGGGTGCGTGAGAGAAAACCAGCGACAGTGGAGGAAGCTGCTGCTCTAGCTGATGAGGTGCTCACCATCAAGCCTCAGTGGAGGGTTCTGTTGGAGGATGGAGAGACGCCTAACAGCTCCACAACACCGGATGCCCCCAGTTATTCTGTCCCCATTGTTCCCCGTTCCTCTAAGCCACCACATGTTGATACCCGTGTTAATGTGCCTCCAGTTGCTTCTACTGCACTTTCTGGAATACGCCGGGGAGAGGAAGTAACAGAGCGCAGGTGTTATGTTTGTAGGCATCCCGGGCATTTGCAGGCCTCATGCCCAGCCAGGCCATGGAGGAATCATCCTCAAACCCCTACAGCACCTTCAGGTGGGAGCCGGCCTCCAAGTTCCCCTACCCCTTACCCAAGAGGACGCCTTGGATGGAGGGAGACCCAGCTCAGATGCTATCAATGTGGACAGCCAGGGCATCGGCAAGTCTCCTGCCCAGCTGTTCAAATGAGGACTGATCCTGCGCCCAATCGGATTGTTAATTATTTACAGCCCAGCGCCATGGAGGAAGATGTGGCACCGCTATGTGAGGACTGGCCTAGTGACTCAGCCCATGTTGCACCACCAGGAGTTTACGGGGTGCGACCTGCAGTTATGACGACTTCTGCTCATCGAGGTAAGCACTTGCAGGAGGTTGTGCTGGATGGACAGAGACTTGTTGGATTTTGTGACTCGGGTGCTTTCCTCACACTGGCTGATCCCCGAGTGGTTCGGCCTGAGGCAATCCATAGAGGACCTGGGATTGTCATTGAACTGGCTGGTGGACAATGGAGGACTATTCCCACAGCCACTGTGGATCTGAGCTTTGGTTTTGGGGTCAGGCGATGTGTGGTTGGGGTGATGGGTGGTCTGCCTGCAGCTGTTCTCCTGGGCAATGATGTGGGAGAGCTACGATGCCAATTCGTGGCTGCATGAAGCCACATGTAAGTAACGCTCTGCCTGTGTGTACTTAACCAGTGACCTGTAGAGGTCCCTAGTACGTACACAAGTTGGGAGGGGGAGGGATTGTGAAGATGTAATTTACCCTCTCACTGTATATGCTGTACAGATTCCTATTTCAAGCTGGGTTCATTGTCTTATTTGAACTACTTCTGTGTACATTTCTATTGCTGTAGGTAATCACCCCCCTAAAATGCAAGGTTATATCCTCTTGAGGCACTTCCATCCCTGGGAGTAGGGGGAGGTGGGCCTAGAGTCCAACTAGTGTAAACTCTGCTTACCTGGGAGATTCAGGCAGAGTGAGCTGAAACTTGAAGAGAGCAGGAGCCCCAGCCTGGGTGGCTGTGGACACGGACGGAGCTAGGCCTGTGTGGCGGCCCGTGGGATTGTGTGGAACTCTTTGGACTACTGTAAGGACGATTGCTTTGTTATCCGGTCCGAGGATTGTCGGGAAGGGCCCCCGAATCTGTTTTACGTGGACTTATCGTGTGCTGTTCCAGTGTTCTTGTGAATAAACCTGTTAGATCGTCGCTCGGCCTCGTCCATCCTTTGCTCTGTGGTACACCCCCGTCACACCCTCCCATTGTCCTGGGGGAAGGGGGTGACTAGGGCCTGATTGGCTCGTGTATATCTGTGTGGGGACTGTGTTGGTGCCAAAGAGGAGAATGGCCTGCATTTTGGTGGATTTGTGCAGGCTCTGTGACAACCTGTTTTTGCCAGGGCGTCACACATACAGTGTGGTAGATTTTTTTGGGGGGGAGGGTCATACAGGCAAAGTCTTTACCCAGCTGTTCCTCTCTTCTTGCGATCATCATCCTGCTTCCCTACTCTATGTGGATGACGTATCCTACGTTATCCACACAGCCACTGTGCTCCTGTGCATGAGCACTGGGCTCTGCCCTGCTGCAGGCAGAGCAAAGTACTGTAAGGGTATGTGCGCACGTTGCTTTTTACCTGCTTTTTACCTGCGTTTTTGCTGCTTTTTCTTCTGCGCTGTTTAATGCCAAAATGGATGTGTTCTTCTATTCAAGCAAAGTCTATGGGAATTTGGGTTTCTTGTTCACACTATGTTGTTCAAAATGCTGCCTTTTTGTGGCAGAACTTTGGTCAAAAACTCAGCTTTGCAGTGCAAAACCCAAATGGCAAAAACAATTGACATGTTGCTTCTTTGAAAAGCTGAGTTTTTGACCAAAGTTCTGCCACAAAAAGGCAGCATTTTGAACAACATAGTGTGAACAAGAAACCCAAATTCCCATAGACTTTGCTTGAATAGAAGAACACATCCATTTTGGCATTAAACAGCGCAGAAGAAAAAGCAGCAAAAAAGCAGGTAAAAAGCAGGTAAAAAGCAACGTGCGCACATACCCTTAGGCTTTGTGCCCCCGGGAGCTCGCACCTGTGGTTTTTGGTGTGGAAAACCTGCGAATGTATCTAGATTTTCAAGATAAATCCGCAGATTTCAGCAAGTACAGACATTCACCATGTTATCCTATGGGACATGGGGAGTGTGTGTCCATGCTGCAGTATATGCGGCTGCGAAATATGCTGCCGATGTCCCGCAGCCACACATAACTGCATGTCAATTATTCCTGCAGAATTACCTGCGGAAATCCCGGCCTTCCACTATGGAGATGAAGGCCGGGACGTCCGCGGGTAAGTCACATCAATGTCCGCAGGTTTTCCGCAGCTATTTCACTGGAATCCAGCAGCTATGTATAGCTGCGGATTCTGGAGAGCTGCTGTGGGAAACCTGCGGACGTACCTATGGATATATTCGCAGGTGAGAGCTCCTGTGGGCACATAGCCTAATGCACAGGAAAGATCAAAGACATCCACACATGCACACTACTATGCTTTAATCTGCCCTCAGCAGGACAGAGAGAAGTGCGCGTACGCATGAGCACAATGGAGGCCTCTGTGTGGATGACATAGGACACTTCATCCACATGGAGCAGGGAAGGAGGACGGTAATTGCAAGTAGAGAAGAGGCACCGGACCGAGACCAGCAACACCTGTCGTGGGCGGGGAGGGGACGCTGCGCTCACCACGCTCGGGTCTGGCACTGCTGCTGCTTCGCTTGCTGCTCGGTCGGTGGCTCGAGCGGTGGGCCGGATCCCGGGGACTCGAGCGGCACTCCTCGCCCGTGAGTTAAAAGGGGAATGGTTTTGGGGATTGATTGTCCGTGACGCCACCCACGGTTGTGGTGAGGTTGTGACACCACCGCTGCTCTGGACAGGGATCCCGGGAGCGATGACAGGGAGCAGCGCAGTTGTTGTTTTCCCCTCCGTGGGTAGGGGGGTTGGTTGTCCCGGGGCCCGGTGAGGGAGGGATGTGTAGCAGGCGGGTTACGGGGCCTGGTGAGGTGCAGGGTCGCGGGGGCAGCGCGGTGCCGCACGGCACGGTGGTGCTCACTCAGCCAATGACGAATGCAAAGTCCTTGGTAAAACACACTGGATGGACGGGGCCCACTGACAGCTGCGGTGGTTTCTGCTCCCGGTAGGTTGATGGTGACTGTCTTTCCCTGCACCTTTGGTTTGTTTGTGGTACTGATGGCTTCCCACCGGTAACCCGCTCCCCAGCTTGGATGGATGCTGAGGGAGCCCCTTTTGCCCGCAGGCTCTGGCCCTGGGAACTGTAGCCTTGGCGGTGACTGTGTTTCCCTTCACGGAGTGAGCTGTTGCCTTCAATCGGGGCTTGACTGCTGGGAAACCCCGGAGGTTCCCTTCGTTAATGGATTTGACCAGTTTTATGGCGACTCCTAGCCTGGTCGGGGTCCGTAAGCCCTGCCGACTGGTGCTGGCTTCTCTTCGTTCCCCGGTCCAGTACCGGAGGGCCACCGCCCTTCCCCGGTCCTTACGGTTCACTCCAATCGGCCTCTCCTGCAGACGGTCACCACCGTCTGCCAACCTTGCTGTTCCGTCCGGGCCACACACCCGGATGCCTTCAGTCTCCTCTCCTGTCACTTCACTCCTTAACTCCAAAACTGAACTGCCCTCCTTTTCCCGCCTCCAGGACTTTGAACTCCTCGGTGGGCGGGGCCAACCGCCTGGCCCACTCCCTGGTGTGGGCATCAGTCCCTGGAGGGAGGCAACAAGGATTTTTGTTTGACTTCGGTGTGCCTAGCCGGGGTGTGGGGTGTGTTGTTGTAGTACCTGTGACGTCCTGGCTTGTCCAGGGCGCCACATTCCCCCTTAGTAAAATGCAAACCGTCCACGGGCTGCCCGTCCATCACCGGTTTTATTTTGTTTTTAACTGAAAAAGAGTAAAACAGATAAAACATAAGCATTTCTTCAATCTTCCCACAACGGGAGGCACATTCTTAAACGTTACTAAACGGTACATTTTTATTAAAATGGTTACGGCTTCCGCTCTTCTCCCACCCAAACAACCTGGCCCTGATGCTGCCCCTAAGAAGTGGGCAGCACCCCTTGACCCCAGTCCAGAACCAAGTTGCCCGAGCAGGTTCTGTCTCTTTCAGGGGACCCACGTCCATGGGGGACCCCTGAACCCCCGGAGGATTGCCACCGGTTACGGTAGTGGCGGGCCTGGGCCATCCCTTTCCTCCAGGCCCATCCTCCCAAATCTGCCTCTCCGGAGGCGGTCACGGTATCAAGCCAACAACATTTTAATTTACATTCCACTAAGTTTGTGATTGCCCTGCAAGTTCTCGGGCTTGTCCGTAAGCAGTTCCTTACGCAAGGATTGCAGACAGTCCCTACGGGGACAACAGTTGCCGGCAACGGCCGGTTCAATCAACGTGCAAATCTGGTTACTTCTTCAGGTGATTCCTCTTAACACTCTAAAACTTTTAAACTGTACACTCAATACATAAAGCCCCCCCCCTTTTTAAAGTGTAGTTTCCCTATACCTAAGTGGGGGTCTACCTAGGTTGGGACGAGTGGACCTCCGGGGCCCGGTGTCAGTGGTGACAGGCAGTGGGGCAGAGGGAACAATCAGTTCCTCTTCACTGCTATTGTGTGGGGCAGGCGGAGGCGTAGGGGAGCTGGGTACAGGTACATCCCTGGGCACTGGCTCGTGGTTGACCGCTTCCATCATTTCTTCATCCACGGGTTGTGGGAACAGTATCACTGGAAGGATCACCGCACCGTTCTACGTAGGCCAGTCTGCTGGAAAAACACCCATCATGGTGTGGATTACCTCTTTTTCTTTCTCCGCCGGTCTGGGAACCGGAGCTTCATCTGCTACCCTCAAGGCTGGTGGGCACCTCTTTAGATGGTCTCAGGAAACCGTGGCCAAAGTTCCCCCCTGGTCACGGCTGATCTGGTAGGCCTTCCCATTCTCCCATCCTGTGGGCTGTACTACATACGGGGTTTTTTCCCATTGATCATCCAGCTTGTGGGTCCTTCTTTTTCGCTTCAGCACTACATCCCCAGGCTGGAAGGGACCGGCAGGCGCCTTCTTGTTGAAGCACTGCTCCAGTTGTCCCTGACTCCGGCACAAGTTCTTTTCAACATATTCCTGGACCTGTCAGTACTGTGCTCTCCGCCGGGAGTCCCATTCAGCTGTCGAAGGGAGTGCTCCTGGAGCTTCCAAGCCCATTTCCAAATCTACTGGCAGCCGGCCGGGACGAGCTCTCATCAGGTATGCTGGAGTGCATTTTGTAGAGCTGGAAGGAATGTTGTTATACATATCGACCAGGTCAGGTAGCTTTTCCGGCCACAGGTTCCGCTCTTCCAGCGGTAACGTCTTGAGGAGGCCCAGGACCAAGTGGTTCATCTTTTCACACATGCCATTGGTTTGGGCATGGTAAGGCGTGGTCCGGATTTTCTTGCAGCCGTACAACTGGCAGAATTCCTGGAATACCTCTGCTTCAAAGGCCGGGCCCTGGTCGGTAAGCACCCTCTCGGGGTATCCATGCGGTCGACAGAAATAAACCTGGAACGCCTTAGCGGTGGTACGGCCGGTTAGGTCCTTGACTGGGACAACCACCATGAACTTGGAGTAGTGGTCTACAATGGTTAGAGCGTAGGTGTACCCACTTCGGCTGGGGGTGAGCTTTACATGGTCGAGGGCAACCAGCTCCAGCGGTTGATGCGTAATGATCGGGTGTAGGGGTGCCTTCTGGCTGGCCTCGTCCTTCCTTCTCAATGTGCAAGGGCCACATTCTCGGCACCAGGCCTCCACGGATTCCCACATTCTACTCCAATAGAACCGCTCTCTCAGCAACATCTCCAGCTTCTTCCACCCGAAGTACCCAGCACCATCATGGTATGCTTGCAGGACGGTGGGCACGTTAGTCTGGGGAATCACCAGCTGGCGAACCTTCTCGTGGGTCTTCGGATTAATCAGCTCACGATACAACTTCCCCTGGTGTAGGTACAGCCGGGTCCGTTCTCGCCATAGACGTTGGGCTTCGGCAGGGGCGGCAGGGTCTATTCCAGCAGAACCCTGTTCCACCAGGGTCTTGATCAGGCGGACAGCAGGTGCCCGGTCCTGAGCTTCCTGCCACTCCTGACTGGGCAGCGGGTCCAGGTTCACCCATTATTGATGGACATGCACCTTCTCAGTTAACGGCTGGTGAAACGCAGGCAACTCGATCTCTTCGAAGTCGTCGTCCTCTGGCCCCTCTTCTGACAGGTGGGGCATCCGGGAAAGTGCATCGGCATTACCGTTGGTACGGCCGGCCCAGTATTTGATGGTGAAATCGTAGTTGGCTAACCTGGCGACCCACCGCTGCTCCAGCGCACCCAGCTTGGCTGTATCTAGATGGGTCAGTGGGTTGCTGTCCGTGTAAGTGTTGAACTTGGCAGCTGCCAGGTAATGGTGGAACCGCTCGGTGATAGCCCACACCAGTACTAAGAGCTCGAGCTTGAAAGAGCTGTAGTTCTCAGGGTTCCTCTCAGTCGGCCGGAGCTTTCGGCTAGCATAAGCAATCACCTTCTTCCTTCCATCTTGGACCTGCGATAGAACAGCCCCCAAGCCCACATTGCTGGCATCGGTGTAGAGGATGAATGGGCGGCTGTAGTCAGGGTACGCTAGGATCTCCTCTCCGGTCAGAGCCACTCTCAGTTGTCAGAAGGATTCTTCATGCTTTTCTTCCCACACCAATGGGGCTCCTAGGGGTCTACCCCCCTTGGTCTGTCCCACGAGGAGGTCTTGCATGGGGGCAGACATCTTCGTATACCCCTTGATGAAGCGACGGTAATATCCCACCAGACCCAGGAACTGCCTCACTTCCCTCACCGTAGTCGGTCTCGGCCAGTCTTGGATAGCGGTAATCTTCTCGGGGTCGGGGCGACACCTTCCGCACCAACCACATGTCCAAGGTACTGCACTCTGGGTTTCAGCAGATGACACTTTGAGGGCTTCAACTTCATCCCATACTTAGCAAGGGACGCAAACACCTCGGCTAGGTGCTCCAGGTGGGCTTCATACGTCTGTGAGTACACAATCACATCATCTAGGTATAGCAAGACGGTCTCGAAATTTAGGTGTCCCAGACAGCATTCCATCAGCCGTTGGAAGGTCCCGGGGGCATTGCACAGCCCGAACGGCATGCTGTTGAACTCACAGAGTCCCATAGGAGTGGCGAAGGCGGTCTTCTCTCGGTCTTCCGGCGTCACGGCCACCTGCCAGTACCCGCTGGTGAGGTCAAGGGTAGAGAAGTAGTTAGCGGTTCTCAGCGCGGCCAGGGACTCTTCAATGCGGGGCAGAGGGTAAGCATCCTTATGCGTTATCTGGTTAATCTTCCGGTAAAACACACACCCACATGGTGCCATCCTTCTTCTTAACCAGCACCAATGGGGTGGCCCAGGGACTACAACTGTCCCTAATAACCACTGCCTCCTTCATGTTCCTCAACATGTCCTTGGCGCATTGGTAGTGTGCAGGGGGAATAGGCCTGTATCTCTCTTTAATAGGGGTGTGTGTGCCGGTAGGGATGTGGTGTTGGACCCCTTTAATCTGCCCAAAATGTAGAGGGTGCTTGCTAAAAACTCGCTCATACTCCTGTACCACCCGATATACCCCTTCCTTGTGGTGTGTGGGGGTATCATCAGTGCCGACGTGTAGCTCTCGACACCATTCGTCTAACTCCCCCAGGGATGGGTGGGGACTGGCAGCAGGCGGTGCGATCGGGGGAACGGCTTCATGGATGGTGTGGGGATCTAGAGTGAGCAATTTGGCAAGGGTAGCGTACCGGGGAAGCCTAACCTCTTCCTCCCCACAGTTCAGTACTCGCACGGGCACTCTTCCCTTTTTGACATCTACCACCCCTCGGGCGGCCATTACTGTGGGCCAGTGTTCGGAGGACATGGGCTCTATCATGGCGGGGTAGTCTCTCCCTTGGGGCCCTACCGCTGCCCTGCACAAAATCATCATCTCGCTCCTGGGAGGCACAATCAAAGGGGCCGCATCCATCACTCTCACTCCACCAATCTCTCCTCCTGTCGAGTTCACATGTTGGCGATACATCAGGGCCCGGATCTCACGCTGCACAGCTCTCTGTTGGCTCCCCACCGCTGTGGCGGCCAGCTGCTGCAGTAGGGTCAGCACGTCACTCATACAGTGCTCCATCACATTAGTCCCCAGCACTACCTTTGGGTTATGATCACTGGGTTCATTCATTATCACAATCAAACCTTGGTGTTGCAGTTCAGCTCGTCCCACAGTCATGGCCACTTGTTTGTACACTACTTGGGTCAACGGGAGTCCATCGGCGGCAATTAGTGTCATACTGGCATCTGGGGGGGCTAGTTCGTCCTTTCCCCAATACCGCTGATACAGTGTGTATGGTATTGTGGTTACCTGTGATCCAGTGTCCAGGAGAGCCATCAGCGGGATACCGTCCACTGCCACGGGGATGATGGGCCAGGCTCCGATGTACCGGTCCCGCCAGTCAGGGGGGCCACTAGGTTCTACTCCTGAGGATTGGCCCATGGCCCCAGGGGTTGCTCGTTTAACGGACACCGTCGGGAGTAGTGGCCGGGCTTGCTGCACCTGTAACAAATCGGAGGTCCATACCGTGAGTCATTGGCCCTTCTCCGCTGCATCCATGGGACGTCCTCGGTGCTGTCGGCGAGCTGCATCTTCCCCGGGGGCTGGGACCTGGTCGGAGGCTGGAGTGCGGCGAGGATCTTGGCGAGGTCCCCATCCATGCGGCGGACTTGGGCAGCCAGTTCCTCCATCATTCCGCTTGGGGCTGCAGGTACCGGAGGTGTTGGGAGGACAGGGGCCACCACGACGGGAGCCGTCTCAGCTGGCCATGGGGCTGCCTCAGGGACTTCCGATGATAGAGGCTGCAGAGCTTTAATGGCCCGTTCCTTTAACACGGCAAAGCCTACATCAGGGTGTTCTAGGGCCCACAGCCGGAGTTGCTTGCGGTCCTCCGAGGACCTCATCCCCTGTACAAACTGCTCTACTAGCATTTTGTTACTGTCCGCATCGTTGATGGTGTCTACCCGCTTCAGTGTGCGGAGGGCGGTTTGCAGTTTGTAGTCCCGAATGCTATCCGCAGGCCGTTGCCGGCATTGATAAAACTGCATCCGCAGCTCGGCTTCGGTACGGATCTCGAAGGCAGTCTGTAGCTTCTCAAAGATGGTGGCTACAGAGGACGGGTCCACCTCGGCCCAGGTCTCCGCCTCCTGCTCAGCCGCGCCGGTTAGCTGCCCCAGCACTACTGCTGCACGTTGCTTATCAGTTAGGGGGTACAGTTCTAGTAGCAGGCTAAGCTTCTTCCGGAAGACCTGCAACGCATCAGGTTTCCCATCGTACTGCGGCAGCCAGGTAGCTCCGGGCACATAGGGCAAGGAGAACGGCATCACCTGAGCGAGAGCTGGTGCCACGGAACCTCCCGCCAGTGCGGCCGGGACCTGGGCGGGCCCATTCCCATCCGCGGGTGCCACTGCGGCTGTGACCGCCGCTCCTCCAGCGGCTCTGTCGGGCGCAGACATCTTGTTTCCGCCCCCCTTAGTCTTTTCCCGGCTCCTCCTCTACAGGGGCGGGCTTTCGGCTTTCGCGCCTCCACTACTCGGAAAGACGCTCAAGCGGGGACTTTTCGCGCCCAAAATGGTGGCTTTTGCAATTTTTCGGCCGGACACCTCCAGCGGTCACAAGGCGCACCTCTACCAGACGACAGAGCGGTAAGATCCTGTTCGTGACGCCAAGTTGTCGCGGGCGGGGAGGGGACGCTGCGCTCACCACGCTCGGGTCCGGCACTGCTGCTGCTTCGCTTGCTGCTCGGTCGGTGGCTCGAGCGGTGGGCCGGATCCCGGGGACTCAAGCGGCGCTCCTCGCCCGTGAGTGAAAAGGGGAATGGTTTGGGGGATTTATTGTCCATGACGCCACCCACGGTTGTGATGAGGTTGTGACACCACCGCTGCTCTGGACGGGGATCCCGGGAGCGATGACAGGGAGCAGCGCAGTTGTTGTTTTCCCCTCCGTGGGTAGGGGGGTTGGTTGTCCCAGGGCCCGGTGAGGGAGGGATGTGTAGCAGGCGGGTTACGGGACCTGGTGAGGTGCAGGGTTGCGGGGGCAGCGCGGTGCCGCACGGCACGATGGTACTCACTCAGCCAATGACGAATGCAAAGTCCTTGGTAAAACACACGGCTGGATGGACGGGGCCCACTGACGGCTGCGGTGGTTTCTGCTCCCGGTAGGTTGATGATGACTGTCTTTCCCTGCACCTTTGGTTTGTTTGTGGTACTGATGGCTTCCCACCGGTAACCCGCTCCCCAGCTTGGATGGATGCTGAGGGAGCCCCTTTAGCCCGCAGGCTCTGGCCCTGGGAACTGTAGCCTTGGCGGTGACTGTGTTTCCCTTCACGGAGTGAACTGTTGCCTTCAATCAGGGCTTGACTGCTGGGAAACCCCGGAGGTTCCCTTCGCTAACGGATTTGACCAGTTTTACGGCGACTCCTAGCCTGGTCGGGGTCCGTAAGCCCTGCCGACTGGTGCTGGCTTCTCTTCGTTCCCCGGTCCGGTACTGGCGGGCCACCGCCCGTCCCCGGTCCTTACGGTTCACTCCAATCGGCCTCTCCTGCAGACGGTCACCACCGTCTGCCAACCTTGCTGTTCCGTCCGGGCCACACACCCGTACGCCTTCAGTTTCCTCTACTGCCACTTCACTCCTTAACTCCAAAACTGAACTGCCCTCCTTTTCCCGCCTCCAGGACTGTGAATTCCTCGGTGGGCGGGGCCAACCACCTGGCCCACCCCCTGGTGTGGACATCAGTCCCTGGAGGGAGGCAACAAGGATTTTTGTTTGACTTCGGTGTGCCTAGCCGGGGTGTGGGGTGTGTTGTTGTAGTACCTGTGACGTCCTGGCTTGTCCAGGGCGCCACACACCCATCGGACCTGACCGCCCTGTAGGTGAGTATAATAAAAGATGTTTTTAGGTTATACAAATTGGCCTGAGCACTTATATACCGCATTCAGAATGCGGTATATAAGGGTTTACTTATATGGGACAAATTTGGTGACAGGTTCCCTTTAAGTGCTCTTTGTGTCAAAGAGCACTTTCTAAGCCTTTGCCTTTTGAGGTTGTTTCCCCTCTACAGCACCAGCCTCTAGGCTTGATATAAAGATGTATGTGATACAAGGCAAAGAAAGAAGTGAGCTTGGCGATGGAACAACCTCAGGAGGCAAAATCTGGTCCAGTTCCCTGCCATGCCCAGACAATGCCCATTTGCGCATGTATTAAAATAATGATTTCTCATGAATGCAGCAAATGATAGAATATACAGTTAGGTCCAGAAATATTTGGACAGTGACACAATTTTCGCGAGTTGGGCTCTGCATGCCACCACATTGGATTTGAAATGAAACCTCTACAACAGAATTCAAGTGCAGATTGTAACGTTTAATTTGAAGGTTTGAACAAAAATATCTGATAGAAATTGTAGGAATTGTACACATTTCTTTACAAACACTCCACATTTTAGGAGGTCAAAAGTAATTGGACATATAAACCAAACCCACAAAAAAATTTTTAGTTTCAATATTTTGTTGCGAATCCTTTGGAGGCAATCACTGCCTTAAGTCTGGAACCCATGGACATCACCAAACGCTGGGTTTCCTCCTTCTTAATACTTTGCCAGGCCTTTACAGCCACAGCCTTCAGGTCTTGCTTGTTTGTGGGTCTTTCCGTCTTAAGTCTGGATTTGAGCAAGTGAAATGCATGCTCAATTGGGTTAAGATCTGGTGATTGACTTGGACATTGCAGAATGTTCCACTTTTTTGCACTCATGAACTCCTGGGTAGCTTTGGCTGTATGCTTGGGGTCATTGTCCATCTGTACTATAAAGCGCCGTCCGATCAACTTTGCGGCATTTGGCTGAATCTGGGCTGAAAGTATATCCCGGTACACTTCAGAATTCATCCTCTTGTCTGCTGTTATGTCATCAATAAACACAAGTGACCCAGTGCCATTGAAAGCCATGCATGCCCATGCCATCACGTTGCCTCCACCATGTTTTACAGAGCATGTGGTGTGCCTTGGATCATGTGCCGTTCCCTTTCTTCTCCAAACTTTTTTCTTCCCATCATTCTGGTACAGGTTGATCTTGGTCTCATCTGTCCATAGAATACTTTTCCAGAACTGAGCTGGCTTCATGAGGTGTTTTTCAGCAAATTTAACTCTGGCCTGTCTATTTTTGGAATTGATGAATGGTTTGCATCTAGATGTGAACCCTTTGTATTTACTTTCATGGAGTCTTCTCTTTACTGTTGACTTAGAGACAGATACACCTACTTCACTGTGAGTGTTCTGGACTTCAGTTGATGTTGTGAACGGGTTCTTCTTCACCAAAGAAAGTATGCGGCGATCATCCACCACTGTTGTCATCCGTGGACGCCCAGGCCTTTTTGAGTTCCCAAGCTCACCAGTCAATTCCTTTTTTCTCAGAATGTACCCGACTGTTGATTTTGCTACTCCAAGCATGTCTGCTATCTCTCTGATGGATTTTTTCTTTTTTTTCAGCCTCAGGATGTTCTGCTTCACCTCAATTGAGAGTTCCTTAGACCGCATGTTGTCTGGTCACAGCAACAGCTTCCAAATGCAAAACCACACACCTGTAATCAACCCCAGACCTTTTAACTACTTCATTGATTACAGGTTAACGAGGGAGACGCCTTCAGAGTTAATTGCAGCCCTTAGAGTCCCTTGTCCAATTACTTTTGGTCCCTTGAAAAAGAGGAGGCTATGCATTACAGAGCTATGATTCCTAAACCCTTTCTCCGATTTGGATGTGAAAACTCTCATATTGCAGCTGGGAGTGTGCACTTTTAGCCCATATTATATATATAATTGTATTTCTGAACATGTTTTTGTAAACAGCTAAAATAAAAAAACTTGTGTCACTGTCCAAATATTTCTGGACCTAACTGTATACTGTTGTCCATGGATTTCGCTTTCAAAGATCTGCATCTCCTATATAGAACTTCTTGACAAATTTTAATGTCCTGGACAACTCTTGTAAATACTACAATGTGGCAATGTGCTCCATGCATCAAAAATGTTGTACTTCCTTCTTATACGTATAGTACTTAGACAGCTGTGTTAAACATTTGGGTAATACAGCTTGTGGCACACCGCCAACTTTATCCCAAAATTTTCACTTTTGTTTTTGATATGAGTTTATGGTAAAAGTAAAATTGATATTCAGTGCTGATGTAAGATTTGCCCTTAAGACGTGTGAAAAATAAACCAGATCTAAAAAGATATCACTGAGCAGGAAGTTTAGTGAATATTTCACAAGAAGGAACTGGGTATAGGAGGCTTATTAGAAGTAGTTTATATATCTCCACATGCATTGGTGCCGGGTCACATGAAGAAAATAAAAGTATTATTGGCTCATCTGATTTGCATTTTAAAGGTGGTTCACTATTGAGTATAAGTGCCCACATCACTGTAAAACTCATAGGGAAGGCGTTTCTCAAATACCTTGTGTAGTACATTCTGCCTCTGAGCGGTGCTATTGCGGTCCAGTTGTCGCGGGCGGAGGAGGGGACGCTGCGCTCTCCCACTGCTCGGGTCCGGCCGCTGCTGCTGCGGCTGCTGCTGCTTGGTGGTGGCTCGAGCGGTGGGCCGGATCCCGGGGACTCGAGCGGCGTGCCTCGCCCGTGAGTGAAAAGGGTGGGGATTGATTGTGGGGATTTGGTTATTGTCCGTGACGCTACCCACGGTTGTGGTGATATTGGTGACACCACCGCTGCTCTGGACGGGGATCCCGGGAGCGATGACAGGGAGCAGCCTGGATGTTATTTCTCCCCTCCGTGGTTAGGGGGTTGGTTGTCCCGGGGCCCGGTGATGGGGTAGGGATGGATGGCAGGCGGGTTACGGGGCCCAGCGAGGTGCAGGGTCGCGGGGGCAGCGCTGTGCCTCACGGCACGGTGGTACTCACTCAGCCAATGATGAGGACACAGTT
This sequence comes from Anomaloglossus baeobatrachus, assembly GCF_048569485.1. Taxonomy (NCBI): domain Eukaryota; kingdom Metazoa; phylum Chordata; class Amphibia; order Anura; family Aromobatidae; genus Anomaloglossus; species Anomaloglossus baeobatrachus. The sequence continues at coordinate 568,854,219 of NC_134355.1, read as the reverse complement.
CTCGGTAAAACACACAGCTGGATGGACTGGTCCCACAGCTGCGGTGTTGTTTCTCCCGGCAGGTTGATGGTGACTGCCTTTCCCTGCACCTGTGTACTGTAAACGGTTCCAATGGGTTCCCACCGGTAACCCGCTCCCCAGCTTGGATATGGGCTGGAGGAGCCCCTATTGCCCGCAGGCTCTGGCCCTGGGAACTTTAGCCTTGGCGGTGACTGTGTTTCCCTCTCTCGGTTGGACTGTTGCCTTCTGTCGGGACTTGGCTGCTGGGAAACCCAGGAGGTTCCCTTCGCTAACGGATTTGGCAAATTCACGGCGACTCCTAGCCTTGCCGGGTTCCGTAAGCCCCTGCCGGATGGTGCTGGCTTCTCTTTGTGTACCGGTCCGGTACCGCCGGGCCACCGCCCGTCCACGGTCCTTACGGTAAACTCCGATATGCCACTCCTGCAGACGGTCACCACCATCTGCCAACCTTGCTGATCCATCCGGGCCACACACCCGGACCAACTTCAGGCTTCTCAACTGCTACTTCCCTCCTTCCACTTTCACTTCCAAACCTAATCTGTCTGCTTTTCCCGCCTCGAGGACTGTGAACTCCTCGGGCGGGGCCAACCGCCTGGCCCACCCCCTGGTGTGAACCTCAGCCCCTGGAGGAAGGCAACAAGGGTTTTAGTCTGACTTCGGTGTGCCTGACCGGGTGTGTTGGTGTTGTTCTCTGTGGCCCTTGGCTTGTCCAGGGCGCCACACACTCATCCCCATCAAGTGACCCCCGGGCTCCGTGAGCTCTGAGATCCGATGATGTCATGTCAACTTCCAGTTGATCCGACATCACCGAGGCGGGCCCATGGCTTCTGTGAGTAACTGGGCTGTGGGCGGAGTTTCACCGCTCGTCACAACCCAGCATCACTCCTGCTTGTGGTGCTCTGCAGCGAAGAGAGCGGGCGACATGCTGGGCTGTGACGAGCGGTAAAATACCGCCCTCAGCCGAGCCACTCAGAGAGAGACGGGCCGGCCTCGGTGATGTCGGATCAACTGAAAGTTGACTTGACATCACCAGATCTCAGAGGTCACGGAGTCCGTGGGTCACTTGATGGGGATGAGCGGACCGCAATAGCACCGCTCAGAGTCAGAATACACTACACAAGATAGTTGAGAAAAGCCTTCTCTATGAGTTTTACAACAATGTGGTCACTGTTGCTAAGTAGTGGACCACTCCTTTAATTATAACTTAAAGCGTAACTGTGGCGCCCCTGAGGCTTCAGTCGCCACAGGGTACTGCTCCTCATATGAGGTGCAGTATTCATCCCGGGTAAGGAAGAGGTCGGTGCCAGTCATTCACAATCTACAAACACACATAAGCCAGTTGCCTTCTCACCAAAACGGGGTTTGGGTAGAGTCATTTAGGATGGACACGAGTGATGAGCGAGCATGCTTGTCACTACTCGGTACTCGCACGAGTATCGCTGTACTCGGGCTGCTCGGCGGGGACCGAGTAATCTCGCGATACTCGTGCTGTACTCGTGGTCTTCATTTCTGCATGTTGGCGCTCTTTTGAGAGCCAGCCCTCATGCAGGGATTGGCTGGCAGACCACTGCAATGCCACAGCCCTGTTAGTTGTGGAATTGCAGTGATTGGCCGGCCTGCACAGCGTGACCGAGCCTTTATATCGGCCGGCGCGCTGTGCTGTGCTCACAGCTATTCAGACTGTCAGTGCAGGGAGAGTGTCGCTGATTCAGGGAAAGCTTTGCGGCCCTTTATAGCTTTTTCAGTTGCAGGGCTGCAAACAGTGTGACCAAAAGTCCTTCTCAGGACTATTCTAGTTGTATACAGGCAGGCAGGGTATAGCCAGGTCGGAGTACAGTAGCAGAGTCCTTCTCAGGACTATTGTTGCTATATACAGGCAGGGTATAGCCAGGTCTGAATACAGGCTAGTGACCAAAAGAGTCCTTGTCAGGACTATTGTACCAGTATACAGGCAGGCAGGCAGGCAGGGTAGTGGTGACCGTATACCAGCCTTCATCATATCTGGGGCTGGTGTACACAGTGTAAAACAGTCCAGATAGTGTCTGACTTGTCTGTAATTGTCGCTCCCCAAAAAAACCTGTTAGGTTATTATTGCGTCCGTGCTTGGTTTTTAAAACCGCACGTGTGTGCCTGTTGGTGGCAGCGTACAGGTGCACTTGTGTGCAATTTCCAGAAACTTTGATATAACGCACAAGTAGTGAATATACACGTCAGCAGTGCACAGCATTGCAAAATGCGCAAGGGCATTGGCAAGGAACAAGGAAGTGGACGTGATGGTGGTGCAGGCAGAGGCCGAGGTCGTGGGCAAGCTCTAATTTCGCCACAACAAAGGGCCACATCTAGTCGCTCGCACGTCCTGTCCCAAATTCTTTGGGACCGCAGCAGTACACCGCTCTTGAACCAAGACCAGTGTCAACAGGTTGTTAGTTGGATAGCAGATAATGCTTCCAGTCAGATTGGCACCACCACAAACACTCTGTCTTCCACACGGTCAAGTGTCAGTAGCCGTGATACTGCACCGCACATTTCTGAACCTGATCCTCCTTCCTACCACCAGGCTGAGTACACGTCCTCCTCGGACATTAATGATCCCACACTTGGACACTCGGAAGAGCTGTTCACGTTTCCATTCACACATTCTGGCCTCTCGCCAGCTCATATTGAAGTGGGTCATGAGGAGATCGTCTGTACAGATGGCCAAATATTTGAGCAGCCACGTTCTCACGAAGTTGGCAACGTGTCCCAACAAGTGGTGGACGATGATGAGACACAATTGTCCGGAAGTCAGGAGGAGGAGCAGGGTGCGGAAGAGGAAGACGACGTGGTGGATGATCCAGTAACTGACCCAACCTGGCAGGAGGATATGCAGAGCGAGGACAGCAGTGCACAGGGGGAGGGAGGCGTAGCATCACAACAGGCAGTAAGAAGCAGGGTGGTGGCCCCAGGCAGAAGTCAGGCAACCGTTCCCCGGAACAACACGACGACACAAGGTGCCTGTACAAATGTTAGGTCTTCCCGAGTCTGGCAGTTTTTTAAGTTGGATCCAGATGATTCAAAAAAGGCCATTTGCAACACCTGCCGTGCCAGCATCAGCAGGGGTACCAAAACTAGCAGCCTGACCACCACCAGCATGATCAGGCACATGTCAGCCAAGCACCCGACTTTGTGGGAAGTACAACAGAGTCGAGGAGCAGTGCTTGCTGATGTCACTGCTACGTCTTCGCTGGTTGTGCATGCGAGCCAATCCTCTGTCCATGCTGCCTGCGAACAAGCCTCCTCCACTCCTGCACCTGCAGTTGCCTACGCAGAAAGAACACCATCATCAAGCACGTCCTTGTCCCAGCGCAGCGTTCAGTTATCCATTCAGCAAACCTTTGAACGCAGGCGCAAATACACTGCCAACACCCCACATGCCACAGTTCTAAATGCTAACATTTTGCGACTGCTTGCGCTGGAAATGTTGCCTTTTAGGCTGGTGGAGACAGAAGCATTCCGTGACCTGATGGCGGCAGCTGTCCCACGTTACTCGGTCCCCAGCCGCCACTATTTCTCCCGGTGTGCCGTCCCCGCGTTGCATAACCACGTGTCACAAAACATCACACGTGCCCTGAACAACGCTGTTTCACCCAAGGTCCACCTAACCACAGACACGTGGACAAGTGCTTGTGGGCAAGGCCGCTACATCTCGTTGACGGCACACTGGGTTAATATTGTGGAAGCTGGGACCCAGTCTGAGCGAGGGACGGAACACGTCCTTCCCACACCAAGGTTTGCAGGCCCTACCTCAGTCAGTGTTTCACCCACACTCTACAGCTCCGGAATGTCATGCTCTTCAGCCTCCTCCTCCTCCTGCGCATCCTCATCCACTGTGCCCTCCACACCAGTCACAAGCTGGAAGCACTGCAGCACTGCCTCGGCGAAGCGGCAACAGGCTGTGCTGAAGCTAATCTGCATAGGTGACAAACCCCACAATGCAGAAGAGCTGTGGACAGCTCTGAAACAGCAGGCAGATCACTGGCTCACACCTCTGAACCTAAAGCCAGGAAAGGTCGTGTGTGACAATGGCCGGAACCTGGTGGCGGCTTTGAGGCGAGGCCAGCTGACACATGTTCCATGCGTGGCCCATGTGCTCAACCTCGTGGTTCAGCGGTTTATAAAGTCATACCCAGAGCTGTCTGATCTGCTGGTAAAAGTTCGCCGCCTGTCTGCACATTTTCGAAAGTCACCTACTGCTTCAGCCGGCCTTGCCGGCTTTCAGCGCCGTTTGCATCTTCCGGCTCACAGACTGGTGTGTGATGTCCCCACGCGTTGGAATTCAACTCTGCACATGTTGGTCAGGATATGTGAGCAGAAGAGGGCAGTTGTTGAGTACCTGCATCACCTAAGCCGTCGGGAAATGGGTCAAACTCCACACATAACACCTGAGGAGTGGAGATGGATGTCAGACCTATGTACCATCCTCCAAAACTTTGAGGACTCCACCAAGATGGTGAGTGGTGATGACGCCATTATTAGCGTCACCATACCGCTACTCTGCCTTCTAAAACGGTCTCTGCTGAAAAACAAACATGATGCATTGCAGGCGGAGCGCGATGAGTTGCAGCAAGAAACAGTAGTGGGTGTGGGTGATAACACACAGCCCAGCCTCGTCTCATCACAACGTGCAGTGGAGGACTATGACGAGGAGGAGGATGAAGACATGGAGCAACTCTCCGGCCAAATTGAGGATATGACATGCACACCAGTCATATCCTCGGTTCAGCGTGGCTGGCCAGAGGACAGGGTAGATGAGGAGGAGGAGGAGGAGGAGGAGGAGGAGGACAGCATGTTCAGTCATCTTGTTGGTCAGGCTACTGAAGTCCTGGCTGTTAAGAGTCTGGCGCACATGGCTGACTTTATGGTAAGCTGCCTGTCTCGTGACCCTCGCGTTAAGAACATCTTGGCCGACAATCATTACTGGTTGGTAACACTGTTAGACCCACGCTACAAGGAGAACTTTTTGTCTCTTATTCCCGTGGAGGAGAGGTCAACCAAAATGCAGCAGTTCCGGAAGGCCATACTCACGGAAGTAGGCAAAGCATTCCCCTCACAAAACGCTAGCGGCATAGGTCAGGAATCAGTGGACAACCGAGGCGTACAGCCGAGAGAGGCACAAGTCCAATCCGCCAGAGGTAGGGGAACAGTCTTTAAGATGTGGGACAGTTTTCTCAGCCCCTCACGTACCACAGCCCCTGAGGTGCGGGGTAGTGCCACAAGAAATCCTAAGTTTGCCCAGATGCTGAAGGAGTACCTTGCAGATCGAACAACTGTACTCCGACATTCCTCTGTGCCTTACAATTATTGGGTATCCAAGCTGGACACGTGGCATGAATTGGCTCTCTACGCCTTGGAAGTCCTGGCCTGCCCTGCTGCTAGCGTTTTGTCAGAGCGTGTTTTTAGTGCCGCAGGTGGAATCATTACAGATAAACGCACCCGCCTGTCAACTGAAAATGCTGACAGGCTGACTCTGATCAAGATGAACAAGGGTTGGATTGGGCCAGACTTCACCACACCACCAGCAAATGAGAGCGGAATTTAAAGTTTGCCATGTACCTCCACTCACCCATGGGTACACACTTCTGGACTTTGGATAATCGCTGGACTGCTCCTCCTTCTCCTCATGCGCCACCATGATGATGACCGTTACAAATTCCAATACTTAGGCCTTTGTTTCAGGTATACCCCCAGTGGTAAATTTTTTCGCCCATTCTTTGCAGAATGGACATTACAACGACAGGAGACCCGCTCCTTTGCAATGGGAACAATGTTTTGAGGCCCTCATGCACGTCTCTACCCAGGGACAACATGGAGCCTCCCAATTTTTGGCTGCCCTGCCTAAGGGCTATACTATAATACACCCACTTCCTTAAAATGGCACTTAATGTTTTGAGGCCCTCATGCACGTCTCTACCCAGGGACAACGTGGAGCCTCCCAATTTTTGGCTGCCCTGCCTAAGGGCTATACTATAATACACCCACTTCCTTAAAATGGACACTTAATGTTTTGAGGCCCTCATGCACGTCTCTACCCAGGGACAACGTGGAGCCTCCCAATTTTTGGCTGCCCTGCCTAAGGGCTATACTATAATACACCCACTTCCTTAAAATGGACACTTAATATTTTGAGGCCCTCATGCACGTCTCTACCCAGGGACAACGTGGAGCCTCCCAATTTTTGGCTGCCCTGCCTAAGGGCTATACTATAATACACCCACTTCCTTAAAATGGACACTTAATGTTTTGAGGCCCTCATGCACGTCTCTACCCAGGGACAACGTGGAGCCTCCCAATTTTTGGCTGCCCTGCCTAAGGGCTATACTATAATACACCCACTTCCTTAAAATGGACACTTAATGTTTTGAGGCCCTCATGCACGTCTCTACCCAGGGACAACGTGGAGCCTCCCAATTTTTGGCTGCCCTGCCTAAGGGCTATACTATAATACACCCACTTCCTTAAAATGGACACTTAATGTTTTGAGGCCCTCATGCACGTCTCTACCCAGGGACAACGTGGAGCCTCCCAATTTTTGGCTGCCCTGCCTAAGGGCTATACTATAATACACCCACTTCCTTAAAATGGACACTTAATGTTTTGCGGCCCTCATGCACGTCTCTACCCAGGGACAACGTGGAGCCTCCCAATTTTTGGCTGCCCTGGCAAAGGGCTATACTGAAATAGACCCACTTCCTTACAATGGGCACTTCTGGTTTACAGGCCATCATGCACGTCTCTATCCAGGGACAATGTGGAGCCTCCCAATTTTTGGCTGCCCTGGCAAAGGGCTATACTGAAATAGACCCACTTCCTTACAATGGGCACTTCAGGTTTACAGGCCATCATGCACGTCTCTATCCAGGGACAATGTGGAGCCTCCCAATTTTTGGCTGCCCTGGCAAAGGGCTATACTGAAATAGACCCACTTCCTTACAATGGGCACTTCAGGTTTACAGGCCATCATGCACGTCTCTATCCAGGGACAATGTGGAGCCTCCCAATTTTTGGCTGCCCTGGCAAAGGGCTATACTGAAATAGACCCACTTCCTTACAATGGGCACTTCAGGTTTACAGGCCATCATGCACGTCTCTATCCAGGGACAATGTGGAGCCTCCCAATTTTTGGCTGCCCTGGCAAAGGGCTATACTGAAATAGACCCACTTCCTTACAATGGGCACTTCAGGTTTACAGGCCATCATGCACGTCTCTATCCAGGGACAATGTGGAGCCTCCCAATTTTTGGCTGCCCTGGCAAAGGGCTATACTGAAATAGACCCACTTCCTTACAATGGGCACTTCAGGTTTACAGGCCATCATGCACGTCTCTATCCAGGGACAATGTGGAGCCTCCCAATTTTTGGCTGCCCTGGCAAAGGGCTATACTGAAATAGACCCACTTCCTTACAATGGGCACTTCTGGTTTACAGGCCATCATGCACGTCTCTACCCAGGGACAATGTGGAGCCTCCCAATTTTTGGCTGCCCTGGCAAAGGGCTATACTGAAATAGACCCACTTCCTTACAATGGGCACTTCTGGTTTACAGGCCATCATGCACGTCTCTATCCAGGGACAATGTGGAGCCTCCCAATTTTTGGCTGCCCTGGCAAAGGGCTATACTGAAATAGACCCACTTCCTTACAATGGGCACTTCAGGTTTACAGGCCATCATGCACGTCTCTATCCAGGGACAATGTGGAGCCTCCCAATTTTTGGCTGCCCTGGCAAAGGGCTATACTGAAATAGACCCACTTCCTTACAATGGGCACTTCAGGTTTACAGGCCATCATGCACGTCTCTATCAAGGGACAATGTGGAGCCTCCCAATTTTTGGATGCCCTGGCAAAGGGCTATACTGAAATAGACCCACTTCCTTACAATGGGCACTTCAGGTTTACAGGCCATCATGCACGTCTCTATCCAGGGACAATGTGGAGCCTCCCAATTTTTGGCTGCCCTGGCAAAGGGCTATACTGAAATAGACCCACTTCCTTACAATGGGCACTTCAGGTTTACAGGCCATCATGCACGTCTCTATCCAGGGACAATGTGGAGCCTCCCAATTTTTGGCTGCCCTGGCAAAGGGCTATACTGAAATAGACCCACTTCCTTACAATGGGCACTTCAGGTTTACAGGCCATCATGCACGTCTCTATCCAGGGACAATGTGGAGCCTCCCAATTTTTGGCTGCCCTGGCAAAGGGCTATACTGAAATAGACCCACTTCCTTACAATGGGCACTTCAGGTGTACAGGCCATCATGCACGTCTCTATCCAGGGACAATGTGGAGCCTCCCAATTTTTGGCTGCCCTGGCAAAGGGCTATACTGAAATAGACCCACTTCCTTACAATGGGCACTTCAGGTTTACAGGCCATCATGCACGTCTCTATCCAGGGACAATGTGGAGCCTCCCAATTTTTGGCTGCCCTGGCAAAGGGCTATACTGAAATAGACCCACTTCCTTACAATGGGCACTTCTGGTTTACAGGCCATCATGCACGTCTCTACCCAGGGACAATGTGGAGCCTCCCAATTTTTGGCTGCCCTGGCAAAGGGCTATACTGAAATAGACCCACTTCCTTACAATGGGCACTTCTGGTTTACAGGCCATCATGCACGTCTCTATCCAGGGACAATGTGGAGCCTCCCAATTTTTGGCTGCCCTGGCAAAGGGCTATACTGAAATAGACCCACTTCCTTACAATGGGCACTTCAGGTTTACAGGCCATCATGCACGTCTCTATCCAGGGACAATGTGGAGCCTCCCAATTTTTGGCTGCCCTGGCAAAGGGCTATACTGAAATAGACCCACTTCCTTACAATGGGCACTTCAGGTTTACAGGCCATCATGCACGTCTCTATCCAGGGACAATGTGGAGCCTCCCAATTTTTGGCTGCCCTGGCAAAGGGCTATACTGAAATAGACCCACTTCCTTACAATGGGCACTTCAGGTTTACAGGCCATCATGCACGTCTCTATCCAGGGACAATGTGGAGCCTCCCAATTTTTGGCTGCCCTGGCAAAGGGCTATACTGAAATAGACCCACTTCCTTACAATGGGCACTTCAGGTTTACAGGCCATCATGCACGTCTCTATCCAGGGACAATGTGGAGCCTCCCAATTTTTGGCTGCCCTGGCAAAGGGCTATACTGAAATAGACCCACTTCCTTACAATGGGCACTTCAGGTTTACAGGCCATCATGCACGTCTCTATCCAGGGACAATGTGGAGCCTCCCAATTTTTGGCTGCCCTGGCAAAGGGCTATACTGAAATAGACCCACTTCCTTACAATGGGCACTTCAGGTTTACAGGCCATCATGCACGTCTCTATCCAGGGACAATGTGGAGCCTCCCAATTTTTGGCTGCCCTGGCAAAGGGCTATACTGAAATAGACGCACTTCCTTACAATGGGCACTTCAGGTTTACAGGCCATCATGCACGTCTCTATCCAGGGACAATGTGGAGCCTCCCAATTTTTGGCTGCCCTGGCAAAGGGCTATACTGAAATAGACCCACTTCCTTACAATGGGCACTTCTGGTTTACAGGCCATCATGCACGTCTCTACCCAGGGACAATGTGGAGCCTCCCAATTTTTGGCTGCCCTGGCAAAGGGCTATACTGAAATAGACCCACTTCCTTACAATGGGCACTTCAGGTTTACAGGCCATCATGCACGTCTCTATCCAGGGACAATGTGGAGCCTCCCAATTTTTGGCTGCCCTGGCAAAGGGCTATACTGAAATAGACCCACTTCCTTACAATGGGCACTTCAGGTTTACAGGCCATCATGCACGTCTCTATCCAGGGACAATGTGGAGCCTCCCAATTTTTGGCTGCCCTGGCAAAGGGCTATACTGAAATAGACGCACTTCCTTACAATGGGCACTTCAGGTTTACAGGCCATCATGCACGTCTCTATCCAGGGACAATGTGGAGCCTCCCAATTTTTGGCTGCCCTGGCAAAGGGCTATACTGAAATAGACCCACTTCCTTACAATGGGCACTTCTGGTTTACAGGCCATCATGCACGTCTCTACCCAGGGACAATGTGGAGCCTCCCAATTTTTGGCTGCCCTGGCAAAGGGCTATACTGAAATAGACCCACTTCCTTACAATGGGCACTTCTGGTTTACAGGCCATCATGCACGTCTCTATCCAGGGACAATGTGGAGCCTCCCAATTTTTGGCTGCCCTGGCAAAGGGCTATACTGAAATAGACCCACTTCCTTACAATGGGCACTTCAGGTTTACAGGCCATCATGCACGTCTCTATCCAGGGACAATGTGGAGCCTCCCAATTTTTGGCTGCCCTGGCAAAGGGCTATACTGAAATAGACCCACTTCCTTACAATGGGCACTTCAGGTTTACAGGCCATCATGCACGTCTCTATCCAGGGACAATGTGGAGCCTCCCAATTTTTGGCTGCCCTGGCAAAGGGCTATACTGAAATAGACCCACTTCCTTACAATGGGCACTTCTGGTTTACAGGCCCTCATGCACGTCTCTACCCAGGGACAATGTGGAGCCTCCCAATTTTTGGCTGCCCTGGCAAAGGGCTATACTGAAATAGACCCACTTCCTTACAATGGGCACTTCTGGTTTACAGGCCATCATGCACGTCTCTATCCAGGGACAATGTGGAGCCTCCCAATTTTTGGCTGCCCTGGCAAAGGGCTATACTGAAATAGACCCACTTCCTTACAATGGGCACTTCAGGTTTACAGGCCATCATGCACGTCTCTATCCAGGGACAATGTGGAGCGTCCCAATTTTTGGCTGCCCTGGCAAAGGGCTATACTGAAATAGACCCACTTCCTTACAATGGGCACTTCAGGTTTACAGGCCATCATGCACGTCTCTATCCAGGGACAATGTGGAGCCTCCCAATTTTTGGCTGCCCTGGCAAAGGGCTATACTGAAATAGACCCACTTCCTTACAATGGGCACTTCAGGTTTACAGGCCATCATGCACGTCTCTATCCAGGGACAATGTGGAGCCTCCCAATTTTTGGCTGCCCTGGCAAAGGGCTATACTGAAATAGACCCACTTCCTTACAATGGGCACTTCAGGTTTACAGGCCCTCATGCATGTCTGTATGCAGGGGCATTGGTGAACCTCACAATTTTGGACTGCCCTGGCAAAGGAAAATACTACAAAGACTCACTTCCTCAAAATGGGCACATTAGACTCAAGAGGCCTTCATGTACGTCTCTTCTCAGGGACATCGGAGTGCCACACAATATTTTCACGTAAAATCTTTCATGTATTAATCTCAAAAAGTAACATACACCAGCTCTATCTCACTATTGCGTATGTGCCCTTAACATTTCTGCCATGAAAAATCATTTTGGGGTCATTTTGGAAGGTTTTCTGGTGAGTCCGTAAAAATGGCGTGAAACGCGGACAAAATTGTTCACAGCTGTGACTTTTGAGTGATAAATGCTTCAAGGGGTCTTCCCCATGCTGTTGCCATGTCATTTGAGCACTCTTCTGAGACTTTTGTGCCATTTTTAGGGTTTCTCCATGCTGCCGGGGGGTCATTTCACAAAAATACTCGGGTCTCCCATAGGATAACATTGGGCTCGTTGCTCGGCCCGAGTACACGAGTATCTTGGGAGGCTCGGCCTGAGCTTCGAGCACCCGAGCTTTTTAGTACTCGCTGATCACTAATGGACACCACATTGTCTGGGGCCTCCCACCCACTAGCTTAGGCGCTCAGGTGGGCGGAACAACTGATCACGGGAGCAAGGAGCTGCACACAGACAGTTGAGAAACGAGCGGGAACCAAGTGAGACGCAGGAGAACATGTTCGCTGAAGGGAGAGCTCTTAGCATCTTTGGGACCGGCGCACATCTCAGGGTGCGGAGCCCTAGGCTGGTGGGCACTTAACGGCCTGCTAGCAGAATCCGCCGGGCAGAGGATTCCAAGTCTTCTGGCCCACAACAGTGCCCGGGGCAAAGCAGCACATAGAGCCAGGAGTCGTGACCATAGGGCGACCCCATCAACAGACTCGCACTGCCTGCTATACGGGACGGGGAACATAACCACCCCCAGGACTCGGGTCCCCGTGTAGCTTCAAGCCGCAGGGACTCACACAGTACAGCACAGGGAGGAAGGACTCACGGAGCATCCCACCAATTCTGGCCTCCGAACTATCCTGATCGGCTGGAACCCATCACAGCGGAGTCTGGCAGTTCAACTGCCGGAGCAACTTAGTGAGTAAACAACTTAAACTGCCACCGCCGTGTCGTCTGATCCTTCCCATGTCCCACACTCTCACACTGGGGTGGACTATTACTCCCAACCTCCTCCTTGGGGCTTAGCTCTACCTGTGGAGAGCTGCAACACCTGAGCTGCGTCACCATCAGCCCCAGTGGACATCATCCCTGCAGCAGCGGCTCCCATACCTGGCCGCATACCACAGGTGGCATCACGAATAACTACTACTCCTATCATCCCCATCCCCTTATCTTTATTGACACCGCCGGGGTCACGAAACCAGGCCAGGCCGCTGTGACATCCCAAACCGACACCGGATCGGTGACGAGTAACCCCCAGAGTCCCCACGGGCGCGTCATAACCATCATTTTAATTTTCATTTTATAAATCAATTAGTAACTTTGTAATATAGCTTATTAAACAATGTTTTTTCACTTGAAGTGGAGAGCCTTATCCCGGCAGAGGGTCATCGCCTCCCTGCTCCTGCAATTGTGTGTCCATGTTGTGCACCCGAAGGGATGTGCGACACTTACAACATTGTCCACAGTGTTCTTCATCTCAGATTCCGATCCTCACCGCTGACGTGGAGGGTGACACAATCACAAACAAGTGCAACTCAGGAACTGACTTTATTGTGGTACATCAGTTCTTTCTTACTTCGGACAGACAGGCCTTCTTGTGCTGCACCGCTCTCTCGGGGGTATCTGACTTCCTACATTTGCTCTGGGTTTCTGCTTCTGGTGCTCGTTCCTAATACTGGTTTCCTCCCCGTATTCTTTCTTGGCGGCTACCATGCCTCACGCAGACCCTCGGACGAAGTACTAGCCCCTGGCCGATTCAAGGTACTGTCGGGAGTCTCCATACCCCAACTTCCCACTGGCCTCTGGAGATCCTCTAGCCACCCGCAGGGAGAGGTCTTGGCACTAGGGAGGGCACCTCCTGTCCTCTCAGTAGGACAATCTGCAGCTTCACTCATTAACTTCTCCCTGTCTCCTCTTGCTAAACTCTTTGCTCCACCCATCTTAGCTCCGTCTCCCTGTCAACCACTGAACTGTGAGCACCTGTCCCACACTAATCTAAGCAACTTGCTAACTACTCCCATCATCCACTCCAGCACATTGGTTCCCTACATGCCTACAATAAACATCCTATCCAAAATCCTTACCTAATGATTACTAACTGCAGTTCTATCATATTAATACTCTATCTAAAGGTGGTGTCACCTGTGTGTGACATCCAGCAACGAGCTGGCCCCTGCTGTGAGGTTGCCGCTCGTTGCTGAATGTCCAGCTTCATTTTTTGGTCGTTACTCTCCCGCTGTGACGCACACATCGCTGTGTGTGACAGCGAGAGAGCGACGAACTGAAGCGAGCAGGGAGCAGGAGCCGGCACTGGCAGCTGTGGTAAGCTGTAACTAGGGTAAACATCAGGTGACCAAGGGAAGACCTTTCCCTGGTTACCCGATATTTACCTTCATTACCAGCGTCCGCTGCTCTCGCTGCCAGTGCCGGCTCCCTGCTTTCTGCATATGTAGCTGCAGTACACATCGGGTAATTAACCCGATGTGTACTGTAGCTAGGAGTGCAAGGAGCCAGCGCTAAGCAGTGTGTGCGGCTCCCTGCTCTCTGCACATGTAACTGCAGTACACATCGGGTAATTAACCCGATGTGTACTGTAGCTAGGAGTGCAGGGAGCCAGCGCTAAGCAGTGTGCGCGGCTCCCTGCACATGTAGCATAGCGACGCGTGTCATTATGATCGCTGCTGCGTCTGCTGTGTTTGACAGCTAAGCAGCGATCATAACAGCGACTTACAAGGTCGCTGTTGCATCACAGAAAATGGTGACGTAACAGCGACGTCGTTATCGCTGTCACTATGTGTGAACCCAGCTTTACCTATTAGTGCTTATCTATAATGCTCCTTACACGGCACAAGGGGCCATACCCTATTTACATTACACATTGTTTGCTTTAGAATATACATATACATACATACACACGGGCAATACACCTACATATTGGAGGGGTCTGTTCTCTGTAACAATACCCTGTAATAAAACACATAAATACACAAACACTAGAGGGCACCGGCTGACGCTCCCATCCAGCTCTGCTACATCACTGGCACAGCAATGTACTTATCCAACAATTTACATTTAATATAGTACTCTGTACACTTGTGTGGGAGTTGCTCTTTTCCGTAGGGGTTGACGTGGCGCTGCCACCTCCTAGACACTGCCAGAATTGATCATTCATTATAAAAATACTCATCTCTGAGTTAAAATCTGTATTCAGTGAAAACTTTCCCATTACTGAGATAGGAGATCGCAGCTGTTACTGATGAGATTCTAGGATGACATGAGAAGGGAGAAGCTAGAGTCAGAGGGAGGAGCTTGAGGCAGAGGGAGGGGCTAGAGACAGAGCTCCACCCCCTCCTCGCACTTCTATCTACATAGAATCTCATCAGTAACACCTGCCATCTCCTATCTCAGTAATCTGAAAGTCCAATAGATTTGTAGCTAGTAATTCAGTATTGTGTATGCCAGAGCAAGTGACACTCTTCGTAGCTGCTCTGAGTTATAGATCCATGGGGATAATCCCCCCCACTTACCCAGTTCCTTAGTAGTGTTTTTTCAAACATTTTAAAAATATTAAGCATTTTTGTAATTGGCACAATATTTTCCTTTCATTTCCAATGACGTTTGAAACTTCCTCCATGCATAAGTGAGTGATCGCTGACATTTTCTCAGCACTATGATGTACCTCCATCCTGGTTGCTTCAATGCCCCTTCTTGCTGGAGACAGAATGTCATTAGTGACAGGGCTTAACAGTTCTGTCTGCTCTTGTCTTACTATCCTACTGCTCAGAACACAATAAGATCCCAATTCTGGCAAAATTGCTTTGAAATGTCTCATCTTTGAATTGCGCAAACATTTTGGACTTTCACCATTTTCCTTCCAGTTTCTCTTAACTCTGTCAAAATGGGTAGAGCTTTGGCAGGACGAGAACGTGGTGGGTGTGTGCTGCCCCCACGCCTGTAGCAGCCAGGCTGCTCGGATCCGGACCCGCTGTGTGGCTTAAGGGATCCTCCGGACCCGGGGGTCACGCGGACACGCCAAATGAAAAGTGGGACGTAGTTGTACGGGCTTGGCCGTATTCAGTTCGTGACGCCACCCACGGTGTGTTGTGAAGTGGGACACCACCGATGCTGTTGTGGGACACACGGGGGAGGTGTAGTGGCAGCTGGATGTTAACCCCTCCGTGGGTAGGGATGGTTGCCCCGGGACCCAGTGTCTCTGTGCAGGGTATGGCGATGGCAAGGGCCTGCGCGCCCGGACCCCAGACGTATCAGGGAGTGTTTGGTTACTCACAATTCAATGAATCACACAAGTCTTTTGGTAAACCAAGGTGCTGGTGGCTGGCCACCGCGGCCGGTTGTACTCTGGTCCCCCACCCGGAATGGTGGTCACCGTCTTTTCCTCTGCACTAGTTTTGTCGTTTGTTTAGACTTCCCGGTATGGAACACGAGAGCCCGCTCCCGGCTTTTTGTGTGCCTGAGGAGCCGTGCCCGCTGACGCTGACCCGTGGGATTTATGGGCCCTGGCAGTTGCCCTATCCCTCTCTGTGGGTGGTTGTCTGCTTTCGGGACTTTGGTTGGGACAGGACCTATAATCCTGCTCTCAATCGGTTGATTAGCTAGGCCGTTGGTTCCGGTTCTGGCTTCAGGGTCAACTTGGCACCTCCAACTTGCACTTGAACGTTAGCTCATCTGCCTGTTTTAGCCGCCCCGGGCTGTCTAGACCCCTAGGTGGGCGTTCCCTAACCGCCTGGTCATGCCCACTGGTGTGCCTGTCTTGCCCTGAGTGGGTGACTAGGGTTTCAGGTCGGCTGTATGTAACCCTGTGAGGGAAGGTGTTATGCGGGGGCCTGATGTGTGACTACCTGGTTTTGCCAGGGCGTCAGAGGTGCATGACACCATAGCTTATCTAAATAATGACGAGCTGTGGAGTTCCTACCTCACAAGTCTCACTCCAGTCAAGTAAAATTTCTGATGAGGTGCATGGTGGCGCACTCACCAGATGCTCCAGATTCATGTAATGGCGTGCACCTCTTCACGAAACCAGGAGTGTCTGATTCCACGACACCCCCTCATCAAGACTGGTGAGAAAATTGTGGCCCTTAGTATACATTGAAATTGACAACCAGCGCGGCATCAGTCACCACACTGAATACACTAACCGGCAGTTGTAAGCCCGCCCCAACACTGCCTGACAGCCGACTCTCCTGTGATAGGCTACACAGACAGCTTTCAGTCAATGTGCCAAGGCGCGGTTATAGCCACTACTCCCTGTGCACGGAACCATGATGGTGGCTGCTTCTCTTGAGGCTGCTGGGAGGAATAAAGATAATTTCCTACAGGTAGCCATATTTTCAATGAGGTGGCTGGACAGCTTTAGAATGCTATTAGCTGTAGTACCCGGGCGTTGCCCAGGATAGTAACTGTCTCTCTGTCTCTCTTCCAGTCTCTCTGTTTGTCTCTGTCTGTCTGACTGTCTCTGTGTGTTTGTCTCTGTGTATCTGTCTCTTCCCATGTCTGTCTCTTTCCCCATCTGTCTCTTTCCCTGACTGACTCATTCCAGGTCTGTCTCGTTCCAGGTTTGTCTCGTTCCCCATCTGTCTCTTTCTCCATCTGTCTCTTTCCCCATCTGTCTCATTCCAGGTCTGTCTGTTCCAGATCTGTCTCATTCCCCGTCTGTCTCATTCCAGGTCTGTCTCGTTCCCGTCTGTCTCTTTCCCTGTCTGTCTTGTTCCTCGTCTGTCTCATTCCCCGTCTGTCTCATTCCCTGTCTGCCTCTTTCCCCTTCTGTCTCGTTCCCTGTCTGTCTCTGTGTAATACTATTGTATGTTCTGAGGATTTCGATAGCGTTAGGGCAATGACAACCAGAGACGAGTTCTTGGTACAAGATGTTTATAATATGTAACCACGGTAGGTACAGAACGGAACAAACACAGCAGAACAAACACACGAAATACTTTCCCGAAACGGAGCGAAGGGAATTCCCGGGGCCACGCACCGGACTCCCCCAGGGAGACCACCAGAGTGAACCCCTATACAGGGACTGTCCGGCAATCACCCCGGAAGGCCTAAATGCGCAGCAGCCGGGACACAAGGGGCAAGTGGTAAAGTCCAGGAGTGTCCGTACGGGATGATAGTCCAGAGTGGTTACAAACCGGAAGGAACCGGGCAGAAGTGCTGACCACAGACGGCAGACGGAGTCCAGGCACAGCTTGAAGAAACCGGGTATGGTCCAGAGTCGGTCGGTATTCTTTCAGGAGGATCCAAAGGCAATCAGGAATTAGAAGCAGCAAGGCAGGAGCACACAGCAAGCAGTATACTCAGGCACTGGACTAGGCTTAGAGGCGGCCTTTTAAGCAGCTGGACAGGAAGTAGGGCAACAGAACAGTAAACTCCATGTTAACCGAGGGCAAGCTTTTGTCAAAAGAGAACTGGAAAACCCGGAAACCTGACATTACTCCCCCCCCCGAAACGGCCTCAGGACGGATCAGGGCCAGGTTTGTCCGGGTACCGTCGATGAAACTGAGCAATCTTCCGGGGTGCCCGAATGTTACCCACCGGTTCCCAGGAATCGTCCTCGGGGGCGTACCCCTGCCAACGTACCAGATATTGAAGCCGACGACGATGGATCCGGGAGTCAATAATGTCCTCAACCACGAACTGCTCCTCGCCGTCGACCATCACAGGCGGAGGAGGAGGCACGACACGACCATGAAACGTATTAGGAGAAACGGGTTTGAGGAGAGAAACATGAAAGACCGGGTGTACCTTCAGATGGTGCGGTAACCGCAGCCGACAGGCCACAGGGCTCACGATCCCGGTGATCTTAAACGGACCGATGAATTTTTGTCCCAGCTTCTGCGAAGGAACACCCAACCTCAGGTTTTTGGTGGATAACCATACAGAGTCCCCTACCTTATACATGGGTGCCGGTTTCCGGTGAGTGTCTGCCGACCTCTTGTAACGCTCCTGAGCCGTAGCCACAGTGTCCTTTAGAATCTCCAGATTTTGTCGTAGCTCTGTCACTCGGTCCTCCACCGCTGGCACCGAAACCGCTACGGGTGACCTAGGCAAAACATTCGAATGGTAACCCAAGTTAGCAAAAAAGGGCGTTACCTTAGTGGAGCTGCTCTGAGTGTTGTTATACGAGAACTCCGCCAACGGAAGCATCTTCAACCAATCATCCTGCAGATGGCTGACATAACATCGAAGGTATTGTTCCAGGGTTTGATTAGTCCGTTCGGTTTGCCCATTTGTCTGAGGATGGTATGCAGAAGACAAACAGACATCAATCTGGAGTGCCGTACAAAACCCCTTCCAGAACCTAGACGTGAACTGCACGCCCCGGTCAAAGATGATCTCGTCTGGTACCCCATGCAATCGGAATACGTTCTGGATAACCAAATCCACTGTCTCTGCGGCTGAGGGAAGACTGGTACACGGAATAAAGTGAGCAGCTTTTGTCAACCGATCCACCACCACTAAAATGGTATTGTGACCGCCTGAGACCGGCAACTCCACAATAAAATCCATTGAGATAGACCCCCAAGGGCGAGATGGCATGGGTAACGGTTGGAGGAGTCCCGTAGGAGCCACACGAGGGACCTTGCACCGGGCACAAACCACACATGAGTGGACATAGTCCTTTACATCCTTTAAACAGGTAGGCCACCAGAAAAAACGGCTCAAAAATTCCTGCGTCTTCTGTACCCCCCTATGACTAGCCAACACGGAGTCATGGACTAACTTGAGAACCCGAAGTCTTACGGCCTCCGGGACATAAATGCGTCGCTCTCTCAACCACACACCATTCCGAAGAACAAGAGTTACATCATTCGGGGGGGCAGCAAGAAATACGTCACCATCATAGGCCAGCTTGATGTCCTTCCACAAGTCCTGGTCCTGGATTACTCCAACGAAATTGGCATCCGATAACACGGTCTGAGACGGGGTTCCAGGCACGGAGTCCACGGCGTGGATTCGGGACAAGGCATCGGCTTTCCCATTACGTGAACCTGGACGGTAGGTAACGATAAAATTGAACTGGTTAAGGAATAGGCTCCAACGGGCTTGCCGTGGAGACAGGCACCTGGCAGACTTAAGAAATTCCAGATTACGATGATCTGTGAGTACTATCACTTGCTGCGCGGCTCCCTGTAAGTGGTGTCTCCATTCCTTAAAAGCTGAAATAATCACCAACAATTCCTTGTCCGCAATGTCTAGTTCCTTTCTGCAGGGGACAACCGGCGGGAAAAGAAAGCACACGGATGCAAGAGACTCTTGTCCCCAGTCCTTTGAGAAAGGATGGCCCCTAATGCATAGTCGGAAGCGTCGACTTCCACGATAAAGGGAAGTGCGGGATTCGGATGTACTAATATTGGCGCTGAGGTAAAACAAACCTTGAGACGATGGAAAGCTTCCTGGGCCTGGGTGGACCACACAAACTTCTGTCCTTTCTTGGTTAACAGAGTGATGGGACGAACGATCTCTGAAAAGTTACGGATAAAACGTCGGTAAAAGTTGGCAAAACCGACAAAGCGTTGTACCTCTTTGATGTTTCCCGGTTCCGGCCAGTCTAGAATTGCTTGTATCTTGCCAGACTCCATGTTCAGTCCCTGAGGAGAGATGACATAACCTAAGAATTGTATTTGTGAGCAATGGAATTCGCATTTCTCCAGCTTAATGTACAAGTGGTTTTCCCTCAGCCGGGTAAGTACGGTCTTGACGTGCTCCTGGTGTTCCTGTAGGGAATCAGAAAAGATCAAGATATCATCCAGGTAAATCACCATGAATTGGTCCATTATATCCCTAAAAATATCGTTAACTAGATGTTGGAAAGCCGCGGGAGCGTTACAAAGTCCAAAAGGCATCACTAGGTACTCAAAATGTCCATACCGACATCGGAACGCGGTCTTCCACTCGTCTCCGGGACGTATGCGAAGTAGATTATATGCCCCACGGAGATCCAATTTAGTGAATATTTTTGCCTGTTGGACCCTCTCCAATAGCTCAGGAATCAACGGTAACGGATACCGGTTCCGGATGGTTATTTTATTCAGTTCCCGGTAGTCAATACAGGGTCTCAGAGTCCCCTCTTTCTTTTTCACGAAAAAGATGGGTGCCCCTGCTGGTGAGGTAGACGGGCGAATAAATCCCTTGGCTAGACTTTCATCAATGTACTCTTTTAGTGCTTCTAGCTCAGGTGCCGCCAACGGGTAGACATGACCAAACGGGATCTCCGCCCCTGGGAGTAAGTCTATGGGGCAATCATACGGTCTATGCGGGGGAAGCTGATCGGCTTTTCTTTTGTCGCATATATCAGCGAAGTCATGATAAACCGGGGGTAAAACAGGTACCTGTACAGTGCCCTCCGCATTCGGTGTTACTGGAACCGGAACAGTTGGACTAATGGTCGGACCACTCTACGGTGGAAAGGATATTTCCTTAGTCTCCCAATCGATGACAGGATTTGTAGACCGTAGCCACGGAATACCTAAAATAATCGGAAAATGAGGAGAAGAAATTACCATGAAAACAAGGGTCTCCTGCTGACCTGGCTTCATCACGCATTCTAGCGGTACTGTTTCCCGATCAACTGGTCCAGAGATTAACGGAGATCCGTCTACCATCTCCATGGTAACCGGTGAGGATCTTTGCTGAGTCCGGATACCGTGTTTCCTGGCAAAAGAAGAGTCCATGAAATTTCCCCCTGCCCCAGAGTCTATCATTGCAGAGGTAGGTATTAGCTGTTCCTCCCACCGGATCTGAATGGGAAGCGAGCAATGGGTATATTTCCCTTCTGAGTCCTTCGGTGAGGTTGACATTACAGTCAAGGGAAATACCGCATCCAAGTGTCCACTTGCCTCAGAGATATCGGACTCTGCGTCCGTGTTGTCACACTCTGCCATGGCTGCCAATACCTTATTTGGGCGATTTGGACGTTTCGGGCAGTCGATCAAGAAATGGTCCGATTGACCGCAATAGAAACACAAACGCTCACGGAGCCGGTGTTCACGACGTTCGTTGGTCTCTCGCTTTTGCAGAGAGTCCACTTGCATAGGAACGTCCTCGGCCTCCCGTGGCGTCCTGAGAGCGGGTTCTCTGGAAGGAAATGCAAAGTTGTTTACACGGTTTACAGCTGCCCATTTTTCCTGTCTACGTTCCGTCAAGCGGGTATCAATACGCACACAGTGCTGGAGAAACAGTTCAAAATCCCCTGGAGATTCGGAACGAGCTAACTCGTCCTTGATGGTACCGGACAAACCTTTTCTGAAAACAGACAATAATGCATTGTTTCCCCAGTCGGTGTCTACCACTAACCTCTTGAACTCAGTGGCGTATTCAACGACAGAACGCTTTCCCTGACGTAAGGAAAGGAGAGCCGATTCAGCGGTAGCACGGCGATTCGGATCATCAAACATTTGCGCCATTGCGGTCAGAAAGTCATCCAGGTGATTTAAACGAATGTCCCGATTCTCTATCATAGGATTAGCCCAAGCCAGTGCTCGTGAGGTTAATAACATGATTATACATAACACTTTTGACCGGTCAGAACGGTAATAATCAGCATGTACATCAAAAAACAGTATACATTGGTTAACAAATCCACGAAACTGACTACGATCACCATTGAAACGGAATGGGGGTAACCTAGACATACCGGCAGCTGATACGGACGTAGTGGGGACGGCTTCCTGAGCCTCCACTCTGACTTGCAAATCCTGAATAGCCGGACCCAGTACCTGGTGATCATGGCCCAGCTGTGCCTCCACATCTCTAAGTTTAGTTTGTACCGCCTCCATCTCCTGCTGTAAGGAGTTAATCATGGAAAAGAGCTGATCTACTCGTGTCTCAGTCATTGCCCCAGCGAAATCCTCTTATGGCCTGAGTATAATGTAATACTATTGTATGTTCTGAGGATTTCGATAGCGTTAGGGCAATGACAACCAGAGACGACTCCTTGGTACAAGATGTTTATAATATGTAACCACGGTAGGTACAGAACGGAACAAACACAGCAGAACAAACACACGAAATACTTTCCCGAAACGGAGCGAAGGGAATTCCCGGGGCCACGCACCGGACTCCCCCAGGGAGACCACCAGAGTGAACCCCTATACAGGGACTGTCCGGCAATCACCCCGGAAGGCCTAAATGCGCAGCAGCCGGGACACAAGGGGCAAGTGGTAAAGTCCAGGAGTGTCCGTACGGGATGATAGTCCAGAGTGGTTACAAACCGGAAGGAACCGGGCAGAAGTGCTGACCACAGACGGCAGACGGAGTCCAGGCACAGCTTGAAGAAACCGGGTATGGTCCAGAGTCGGTCGGTATTCTTTCAGGATGATCCAAAGGCAATCAGGAATTAGAAGCAGCAAGGCAGGAGCACACAGCAAGCAGTATACTCAGGCACTGGACTAGGCTTAGAGGCGGCCTTTTAAGCAGCTGGACAGGAAGTAGGGCAACAGAACAGTAAACTCCATGTTAACCGAGGGCAAGCTTTTGTCAAAAGAGAACTGGAAAACCCGGAAACCTGACACTCTGTCTCTTTCCCTGTCTCTTTGCTTGTCTCTGTCTCTTTCCCTGTCTCTTTCCTTGTCTGTCTCTTTCCCTGTCTTTTTCCTTGTCTTTTTCCTTGTCTCTGTCTCTTTTCCTGTTTTTGTCTGTTTCCCTGTCACTGTCTCTTTCCCTGTCTGTCTGCTGTCTGTCTCTCTCTCTCTGTCTCTTTCTGTCTCTCTGTATCCGTATCCCCACCAACATCTTATTACCTCACACATAAGCTTGTTATACTAACAATTTATTTTGTTTCTATAGCAAACAATTACAGCTCATTTTATTAACCTGTAGCTCGCAGCTCCATTCACTTTAATGCAGGCAGGTTTTTTGGAGAGTAAAGGCTACTTTACACACTGCGATATCGGTCCCGATATCGCTAGTGTGCGTACCTGCCCCCATCTGTTGCGCGACATGGGCATATCGCTGCCGTGCCGCACAACATCGCCCAGAGCCGTCACACATACTTACCTGTCCGGCGACGTCGCTGTGACCGGCGAACCGCCTCCTTTCTAAGGGGGCGGTCCGTGCGGCGTCACAGCGACGTCACTGAACCGCCGCCCAATCGCAGCGGAGGGGCGGAGATGAGCGGGACGTAACATCCCGCCCACCTCCTTCCTTCCGCATAGCGGCCGGGAGGCAGGTAGGGAGACGTTCCTCGCTCCTGCGGCGTCACACGCAGCGATGTGTGATGCCGCAGGAACGAGGAACAACCTCGTTACTGCTGAAGTAACGATTTTTGGGAATTAGGACCCGTGTAGCCGATTAGCGATAAATCACGCTTTTGCGACGATTTTACATCGCTGAACGCTGTTACACAAAGCTATATCGCTAACGATTGCGGAAGTGCGTCACCAAAACCGTGACCCCAACGACAAAATTCGGGCGATATCGCAGTGTGTAAAGCCCGCTTTACTGTACAGCGCGGGGTTAAATTTTCCCATCAAAACATAGTCTATGACATTCCCTGAGTCACATGAGGCGTCTGTGCAAAATTTTGTGATTGTAAATACGACGGTGCGAATTCCTTTAGCGGACATACACACACACACACACACACATACATACACTCAGCTTTATATATTAGACTAGCTGTACTACCCGGCTTCACCCGGGTTAATAACTGTTGTTAACAAAATAGAATGTATTACCAAAAATTTATTCTGCACACAAAAAACACAAAACAAATAGATAGAAATGTAATTATTAAAAGGCAAAAACTAAGCTAGTAGAAGCATTTCACAACATATATTTCAACACCACAGATATTCCACACAGATTTAACTAAATTGGCCAAGTAATGTGCTCCATCTGTCTCTTTCCAGGTCAGTCTCTTTCCAGGTCAGTCTCTCTCCAGGTCAGTCTCTTTCCAGGTCTGTCTCTTTCCAGGTCTGTTTCTTTCACCGTCTGTCTGTCTCTTTCACCGTCTGTCGCTGTCTGTCTCTATCTCTACCTCTCTGTCTCTTTCCCTGTCTGTCTCTATCTCTCTGTCTCTTTCCCTGTCTGTCTCTCTGTCTGTCTCTCTGTCTGTCTCTCTTTATCCGTCTCCCCACCGACATCTTATTACCTCACATATAAGCTTCTTATATTATGAATGTCTTTTGTTCCTATAGCAACCAATCACAGCTCCTACTAATAACCTGTAGTTCCAGGCTCCATTTACTTTAATGGAGGCATGTTTTTTGGAGAGTAACTGTAAAGCGCGGGGTTACATTTTCCTGTCAAAACATAGTCCACAACGTTCCCTGGGTCACATGAGGTGTCTGTGCAAAATTTCATGATTGTAAATGCGATGGTGCGGATACACTTTTCATTTCACTTTTTCCCCATTATATAGATAGGGGCAAAATTGACTGGTAAATTGGAACACGCGGGGTTAAAACTTTGCCTCACAACATAGCCTATGATGCTCTCGGGGTCCAGACATGTGAGTGTGCAAAATTTTGTGGCTGTAGCTGCGATGGTGCAGATGCCAATCCCAGACATACACACATACATACACACATTCAGCTTTATATATTAGATTAACTGGCAGATTGACCCCATATGTGCAGGTAAACAGCATTTGGGACATAACAGCTTCAGCTCCTCATACACATATATTAAGCTGTCATACTTTGGTCCAGTCTGTGCCTTGTGGTCTGAAATCAGACTAATTTTTGCATGAGGCTTAAGGAATAATAACATTCATGAGTGATATGAAGAGGTAAGTTCAAGCCTGGACCAGGGAAATGCAGTGGATGTTGTGTATATGGACTTTTCAAAAGCTTTTGATACGGTGCCACACAAAAGGTTGGTACATAAAATGAGAATAATGGGGATAGGGGAAAATATGTGTAACTGGGTTAAAAACTGGCTCAGTGATAGGAAACAAAGGGTGGTTATTAATGGTACGTACTCGGACTGGGTCTCAGTTCATAGTGGGGTACCACAGGGGTCAGTATTGGGCCCGCTTCTTTTCAACATATTTATAAATGACCTTGTTGGGGGCATGCGGAGTAGAATTTCAATATTTGCAGATGATACTAAACTCTGCAGAGTAATCAATACAGAGGAGGATAATTTTATAGTACAGGGAGATTTATGTAAATTGGAGGATTGGGCTGAGAAGTGGCAATTGAAGTTTAATGTAGATAAATGTAAGGTCATGCACTTGGGTAGAGGAAATAACATTTATGATTATGTACTTAATTGTAGAACACTGGGTAAAACAGACACAGAAAAAGACTTGGGTGTATGGGTGGATGGTAAACTTCACTTTAGTGGACAGTGTCAGGCAGCTGCTGCCAGGGCTAATAAAATAATGGGATGTATTAAAAGAGGTATAAGTGTTCATGAAAAAAATATAGTTCTACCTCTGTACAAGTCACTAGTGCGACCGCACTTAGAATACTGTGTACAATTCTGGTCACCGATATATAAGAAGGACATAGCTGAACTGGAGAGGGTGCAGAGAAGAGCCACCAAGATTATTAGAGGAATGGGTGGGCTGCAATACCAAGACAGGTTATTAAACTTGGGGTTATTTAGTTTGGAAAAACGAAGGCTTAGGGGGGATCTAATCACAATGTATAAATATATGAGGGGACAGTACAGAGACCTTTCCAAAGATCTTTTTACACCTAGGCCTGCGACTGGAACACGGGGGCATCCGCTACGTCTTGAGGAAAGAAGGTTTAAGCATAATCACAGACGAGGATTCTTTACTGTACGAGCAGTGAGACTATGGAACTCTCTGCCGCATGATGTTGTAATGAGTGATTCACTACTAACATTTAAGCAGAGCCTGGATACCTTTCTTGAAAAATTTAATATTACCAGTTATGTATATTAGATTTTATGACAGGGTATTGATCCAGGGAACTAGTCTGATTGCCGGATGTGGAGTCAGGAAGGAAATTTTTTCCCCATTGGAACTTGTTTGCCACATTGGGTTTTTTTTGCCTTCCTCTGGATCAACATGTTAGGCTACGGGTTGAACTAGATGGACTTAGAGTCTCCCTTCAACCTTAAAAACTATGATACTATGATACTATGATACTATGATGGACTAACCCTACAACTAGACCACTGAATGACAGATTTCTTTGAATTACTTTGAATATAGCAAGTGTGGAGATAAATGGCAGATCATCTATTTTATGAAGTGTAACATGGATTACTTATGAAAAATAGTGTGTTGTGTTTTACATCTAGATTATTATTATTATTATTATTATTGAGTTTTGAAGACTTCTTTGGGTAATGTTAGCACCTTATTCTGGCTTGGAGTTAATACAGAGCTGTAAAGTATCAAGGTCATGAGTCCTTTGGGTCCTTTGTGAATATTAGATAGATGTTGCTGAATAACTATTGGTCTTGATTGTGCCAAATGCATTCCGATGTGGAGAACATGGATATACAAGAGATGAGCAGCTGCCAGCTAATCTGTTTTCCATTATCTATACTTCTCTCTATACAGATGATATATTCTGAAAGAAAACAACTACTTCACTTTTTCAGTGCAGCGATAAATATGATGCAAGAAGCTAACACCCCTCACTTCACTTTTTCAATCCAATCTTCAATATGACGCAAGTGCCTATTACATCTCTACAAAAAACAACTACGTACTTCACTTTTTTCAATTCCTCTATATTTTGGCACGTACAAGATCATTTTCACTTCATCTTTTGTTTGATTGGTGCAGTGTTTCTGTATATTTCACACGATCAGCATTGTGTATAACATGAATAAATTAAGTAGAAGGAAGCGAATCCTTAGGCTCATGTACCCACGTTAGATGATAGGCTCAATACTTCAATATAAAATAAACCAATAACAGTTTTATTCCTTATTTGTGATATGTTTAGCTTTGACTGCTACCCACTTCCACTATTCATTCATGCATAAAAGAAATTGAAAAAAAGGGGCAAAATGTCAAAATATTCATGGATTCCATATTAATATGATAGTAAAAACAAATAGTACATAAAATATATCCATAAAATAAAAGGTTGCGATTAGTTTCACTACCCATAAACATGGGTGCCACAAGCTTGGTGTTACCTGTCCTGACATCAGTGCCAGCCCCTGATCCCTTCTCCTACAACCACCTTCCTTTGCTGTCATCCATCAACGTATGAATAAAGAATACACTTTTTTCAATAGACCTGTCAGACTATATTTTTTTAATAAACCTGTCAGCCTACTTTTGATATAATCACCAAGGCCTTCTAAGGCCGACTCAGACAACAAACCTTTGTAGAAGCATTTGTCACGCTCCCCGGGTCCTTGGCTCCCCTTCCCGGGTCCTCTGTTCCGCTCCCCGGGTCCTCAGCCCCGCTCCCCTGCTCACCTGCCACGCTCCCCGCTCTCCAGCCTCCGGTGCCCGTCCTTCCCAGGCCCCCTGGTCTCCGATCCCGGCGCCCGACGGCTTCCCAGGCCCTGGCCGGCTCCCCTGCGTCCTCCTCTCAGCTTCCTTCCCTGGCTTCTGGCACCCGGGCCGCGCGCATGCGCATTAGGGCGCGCGCGCGGTCAATGACCCTTTCTTAAAGGGCCAGCGTCCATTAACAGGAAATGAGGCTAATCAGGTACAGGGTATAAAGGGGTTTATTGTCCAAGGGGGCGGGGCCTGATCTTCGTGTTTCCTAAGCTAGGAGTCAGGTCTCCTGGTGTCTCTGTGCATATACTCACCTATCTCTCTTGTAGAGCCGTGCCTGCCTCGCCATCCAGTCCTGCCGTATCCTGAACCCCGAACGCTGATCATCTGCCATCCTGACAGTCCGCACCATCCCGGATCCCTGCGGTGACTCGTCATCTCGCTCCAAAGGTTCCGGACCCCGCCTGACATCATCTCGGCTTCCGAACCTGAGCTGCGTCACCCGGACTACCACCCGTGACTCCGTGGTCCCAGGGACTTCTCCGCTATACTCGTGTGCACGGACTGTTCTGCTGTTTATAGTGTTCCAGCTACCGGACTCTTTACTACCATCTAGGAGTTCGGCCCAGTGGATCCACCTCCTGGGTCTGCCCGTCCACCTGGCCGTGACAGTAAGATCAGGCCATGGATCCCGCTGCAGCACTAGCAGCCGTACAGGAGGAACTCCAACGCCAGCGTGAGACTCAGACCCGCATGCTGCAGTTCATGTCTTCTGTGGATGCCCGCCTGAACACGCTACAAGCGGCCGTTACGTCTTCAACAGCCCGGGCTTCCACTAGTCAATCCACGGATCCAGCTCCTGTGGCGACTTCTTCAGATACCACCAGACTTCGGTTGGCTTCACCACCCCGGTACGCCGGAGACCCCAAGACCTGCAGGGGATTCTTAAACCAATGCTCCCTCCATTTCACGCAGCTGCCGCATTTGTTTGCCTCCGACCAAGCCAAGGTCGCCTTCATCATGTCCCATCTAGAGGGTGAGGCACTGGCGTGGATGAACCCCTTGTGGGAGAAGGGGGATCCTGTGACCACGAACATCCAGGACTTCCTGCAGGCATTCCGTGGTACCTTTGATGAGCCCGGACGCGCCTCCGCGTCTGCTTCGTCTCTTCTCCGGTTACGTCAGGGGACTCTGACGGTGGGTCAATACGCGATCCGGTTTCGCACCCTGGCCTCAGAACTCGGGTGGAACAACGAGGCCCTAACCGCCGCCTTCTGGGAAGGACTCTCAGGGCGAATTAAAGACGAGCTGGCGGGTCGTGACGTACCGACCACCCTGGATGCCCTGATTGCCCTAGCGACTCGAGTGGACATTCGCTTTCAGGAGCGATCCAAGGAAGTGTCCCGTGAGAGACGTCCGGTACGGCATTCCTCTCCTCCGCAGAAACCCTCCGTACTTCAGTCATCGACAGCTGGGGCTCCCGTCCACGAGCCCATGCAGATCGACCGAGTGCGTCAGTCTGAACAACGCCGAGCAGAGCGGCTCGCCAAGGGTCTCTGCTTTTACTGCGGTGAGGGCACACACCTGCTACGCTCCTGTCCAGAGAGGCCGGGAAACTCCAAAGCCTAGGGTTGGTAGGAGAGGCCACCCTAGGTGCTGGGACTCTCTCTGACCCGGTTACATGGACAGTGCAAGTGACAACGGGAGAGACGCGGTTCACGGCTGATGCCTACCTCGATTCCGGGGCAGCAGGCAATTTCATCCAGCAGGCCACGGTGGACAAGTACCGGGTGCCTGTTATTCCACTCGACAAGCCCCTAGTGATTGCCTCGGTGGATGGGAGACCCCTCTCTGACACCATCTCCTGGATCACCAGGCCGGTCGAACTGCGTATCGGTGCCCTTCACACCGAGAACATCGCTTTCTACGTCCTCCCACACATGTCCCACCAGATCCTGCTGGGACTTCCATGGTTGCGGACACACGAACCATCAGTTACCTGGGGCACTGGCGAAATCACCCGATGGGGCTCTTCGTGTCATGAGAGGTGCCTAAAGTCCATACAACCCATCCGACGACCTCCGGTTCCAGAGAACCTACCGGGGCTGCCCTCGGCCTATTGGTCCTTTGCAGATGTCTTTGATAAAAAGGAATCCGAGGTACTGCCGCCACATCGTCCATACGATTGTGCCATCGACCTGCTCCCAGGAACAACACCACCACGAAGACGGATATATCCTTTATCTCCAGCCGAAACAAGGGCCATGTCTGCTTACATCTCAGAGAGCCTGGCAAGGGGGTTCATTCGGAGATCCTCCTCTCCTGCTGGAGCAGGTTTCTTCTTTGTCAAGAAGAAAGAGGGCGACTTACGCCCATGCATAGACTACCGGGGTTTGAATCAAATCACCGTAAAAAACAAGTACCCTCTGCCGCTCATTCCCGAATTGTTTGACCGGCTTAGAGGAGCTCGTGTGTTCACCAAGCTAGATCTTCGGGGTTCTTACAATCTGGTACGCATCTGCTCTGGTGACGAATGGAAAACCGCGTTCAATACGCGCGATGGACATTATGAATACTGCGTGATGCCCTTCAGCCTGTGTAACGCTCCTGCCGTCTTTCAAGAACTGGTGAACGACGTGTTCCGGGACCTTCTCTACATCTGTGTGGTAGTGTATCTAGATGACATCCTTGTCTTCTCTCCGGACCTCCAAACCCACAGAGAAAACGTACAGCTGGTTCTACAAAGACTGAGAGAGAATCGTCTGTACGCAAAGTATGAGAAGTGTGTCTTTGAGCAGTCTTCTCTCCCCTTTCTGGGGTACATCATCTCTGATACTGGACTGCAGATGGATCCCAAGAAGGTCTCCGCCATTCTCAACTGGCCTCCTCCTTCTGGACTGAAGGCAATCCAACGCTTCCTGGGATTCGCCAACTACTACCGCCAGTTTATCCCTCACTTCTCTGCCTTGACTGCTCCTCTCTCCGCTTTGACTAAGAAGGAGGCTAATCCAAAGGACTGGTCACCTGCGGCTGACGCTGCGTTTGGCTCTCTGAAGCGGGCTTTTGCTTCCTCTCCTGTACTCCACCGTCCGGAGTTAAACCGCCAGTTCACCTTGGAGGTGGATGCCTCCTCCTCAGGAGCCGGAGCAGTGCTCATGCAGAAGTCCTCCTCCGGGAAGATGGTGACTTGCGGATTCTTCTCCAAGGGCTTCTCAGCGCCTGAACGCAATTACACCATCGGTGACCGAGAGCTCTTGGCAGTCAAACTGGCTTTGGAGGAATGGCGCTACCTCCTGGAAGGGGCAGTGTACCCCGTGATTATTTACACGGACCACAAGAACTTAGAATACCTACGGTCCGCTCAGCGTCTGAACCCACGGCAAGCCAGGTGGTCCCTATTCTTTGCCAGGTTTGATTTCCAGCTTCACTTCCGACCCGCGGACAAGAATGTACGCGCTGATGCCTTGTCCAGGTCTTTCATGCCCATGGAGCAGGAGGAAGAGACTACCCAACCCATCATTTGTCCTAGTAAAATCATTCCGGTGGCCCCTGTCACCCTGGCCCAGATACCGCCCGGGAAGACCTATGTCTCCGAGGTAGACAGGGAAAAAGTGTTACACTGGGGTCATGCCTCGAAAACAGCCGGTCATGCTGGTCAGAAAAAGACATGGGGTGCGATTGTACGTCATTATTGGTGGCCATCCCTTCGCACGGACGTCGCTGCTTTTGTATCCGCCTGTTCCTCTTGTGCCAGGAACAAGACGCCCAAACACCTCCCATATGGCCGTCTTCTGCCTCTGCCGATACCCTCAGTTCCATGGCAACACATAGCAATGGACTTTATTACGGACTTGCCATTGTCCTCCGGACACACAGTCATATGGGTCGTGGTGGACCGGTTCTCTAAAATGGCCCATTTCGTCCCTATGGCTGGACTGCCCTCTGCTCAGGAACTCGCGGACGCCTATATACAACACATCTTCCGCTTGCATGGCTTTCCATTACACATCGTATCCGACAGAGGAACTCAGTTCACCTCCCGCTTCTGGAGGGCTCTCTGTAAACATCTGGGAGTGACTCTGGACTTTTCATCTGCATACCATCCTCAGTCTAATGGCCAGGTAGAGAGGGTCAATCAAATCTTGACCTCTTTCTTACGTCACTATGTTAACGCCCATCACGACGACTGGTCCGCTCTTCTTCCTTGGGCTGAATTCTCCCACAACCACCACATCAGTGAGTCGTCCTCCAGCTCTCCCTTCCATGTCGTTTACGGACTTCAGCCTTCCATCCCATTGCCTGTATCTCCTTCTTCGGATGTCCCTGCTGCAGATACAGTAGCCCGTGACTTTGCAACCATTTGGGACTCTGTCAAAGCGTCCCTTGGGCGTGCTTCCCTGCGGATGAAAAGACATGCAGACAAGAAACGTCTGGACCCTCCGTGTTTCTCTCCTGGAGATCTCGTCTGGCTTGCTTCCCAGTACGTCCGCCTGAAGATACCGTCATACAAGCTGGGTCCTCGCTACATTGGGCCGTTTAAAGTCCTCCACAAGATCAATGAGGTCTCCTACAAGCTACAGCTCCCGGCCACGATGAGGATACCCAACTCATTCCACGTCTCCCTGCTCAAGCCGGTTGTCCTTGGTCCCTTCTCCGCTGCTGCCAGTCCGGCTCCTCCACCTATTGCCGATGACAACATCTATGCGGTAAGGGATATCGTGGCCATGAAGACCGTACGAGGTCGACAGTTCTTCCTGGTGGACTGGGAAGGGTATGGTCCTGAGGATAGGTCCTGGGAGCCCAGGGAGAACGTGGGCACTCCTCTGATCCGTGCCTTCATGTCCCGGTTGCGGGGAGGGGGGTGTGGGGGGGGGGGGTACTGTCACGCTCCCCGGGTCCTTGGCTCCCCTTCCCGGGTCCTCTGTTCCGCTCCCCGGGTCCTCAGCCCCGCTCCCCTGCTCACCTGCCACGCTCCCCGCTCTCCAGCCTCCGGTGCCCATCCTTCCCAGGCCCCCTGGTCTCCGATCCCGGCGCCCGACGGCTTCCCAGGCCCTGGCCGGCTCCCCTGCGTCCTCCTCTCAGCTTCCTTCCCTGGCTTCTGGCACCCGGGCCGCGCGCATGCGCATTAGGGCGCGCGCGCGGTCACTGACCCTTTCTTAAAGGGCCAGCGTCCATTAACAGGAAATGAGGCTAATCAGGTACAGGGTATAAAGGGGTTTATTGTCCAAGGGGGCGGGGCCTGATCTTCGTGTTTCCTAAGCTAGGAGTCAGGTCTCCTGGTGTCTCTGTGCATATACTCACCTATCTCTCTTGTAGAGCCGTGCCTGCCTCGCCATCCAGTCCTGCCGTATCCTGAACCCCGAACGCTGTCCATCTGCCATCCTGACAGTCCGCACCATCCCGGATCCCTGCGGTGACTCGTCATCTCGCTCCAAAGGTTCCGGACCCCACCTGACATCATCTCGGCTTCCGAACCTGAGCTGCGTCACCCGGACTACCACCCGTGACTCCGTGGTCCCAGGGACTTCTCCGCTATACTCGTGTGCACGGACTGTTCTGCTGTTTATAGTGTTCCAGCTACCGGACTCTTTACTACCATCTAGGAGTTCGGCCCAGTGGATCCACCTCCTGGGTCTGCCCGTCCACCTGGCCGTGACAGCATTCAGGATCTTTGCATTTAGTTACCACATAAATTTGAGGAGTTTTGCCTAATCATTAGTGATGAGCAGAGCCGTGAATATTTGGGTTCACCGAATCAGCACGAACTAAACAAAAAATCGAGTTAAACATCTGAACTGGACCTCAAACTTGACCCTGAACAGCAAACCCCATATAAGTCAATAGGGATGAGAAGTTTGTGGTTGTTAAATGGCCATAGTACCGCTTGGGGGTTGCAAATTGAAGTTAAACGGTAGTAAGGGCAGAATAGTTATACATACCATGTTTCCCGGAAAATCAGGCTGCAGTCAGACTCTTTTCCGGGCCTGCTTATTAAAGTTTATCAATATTCATTGCTTCCCCTGTGAATCCTCTGTGCCAGTGTTTCTGATTGGATGCAGACTGCTATACATGCCCCCCACTATATTTTTGCATTTGTGGTTGGTTGATGTTAGTTTGCTTGTATAGTAATGTAAAAAAAATATTAGTTTAAAAAAAATTACGTAGACTCCCACCCTATTTTGATGGCAGTGTGGGTAACACAATAGCTGCAGGCTGCAGCCCCAACCTGTGAACTTTACCGTTCTTGGATATCAAAATAGAGAGGAAATAAAAGATGTAGGGTTCCCTCATTTTTGTTATCCAGCCACATTAAAGCAAACAGGTGGGGGCTTGTATTATCAGGATGGGAGGATCCATTGATATTGGCCCTCCCAGTCTAAAAATACCAGCTCACAGTTGCCCAGAATTGTTGCATCAGTAGATGCGACAATTCCAGCGCTTTACCTGGCTCAACCCTATTGGCCTAGTGCGGTGGCAATCGGGGTAAAATAAGGTAATATAAGGGGTTAATGACAGCAGTGATTTGTCAGCTACCATCAAGCCCTGGATTAGTAATGGTGAGAGGTCTCTGAGCCCCCCTTCATTTTTAATCCTGTAGGTGAAAAGAAATAAAACACAAACACCGAAAAAATCCTTTATTTTAAATAAAATACACACAACCTCTTTCACTGTTTTATTAACCAACAAAAAACACACTTGCAGATCTGACATAATCCACACAAAGTTTCATCATGATTCTGGCTCTGATACAATATAGCGCGCACACACATTAGAAAACATGACCACCCGATGCCGCTTCAGGCAGACTCTGACTTGAGCCGCAACTGTGAGCGGTAACGTCACCGAGTTTACCTGTGGTTACAGCTGGTGGTTCCCACGGTCGCCCGGCTGTGAACTCATTGAACTCAGTGACCTAACCGCAGGTGAACTCATTGAGGTCAATGAGACCTGCATCTGTGTTTGTGTTTATTTATTTTGACTTACAGGATTAGTAATGGGGGTCTCATAGACCCCTACCCATTACTAATGCAGGGCTTAATGACAGCTGAAAAATCACAGCTGTTACTAACCCTTATAGTACGCCAATTACCAACGCCCCAGGGTAATCAGGATAAGTCAGGTAAAGCATCGGAATTGTCGTATCTAATGAAAGCAGCAATTTTGGTGGCTTCATTTTTAGGTTGAGGAGGGCCCAATAACTATGGGCCTCCTCAGGCTGAGAATACCAGCCCCCAGAAGTCGGCTTTATCTTGGTTGGGCATCAAAATTTGGGGGACCGCACAGCGTTTTTTAAAAGTATTTATTTAGATAATTAAAAAAAGCTACATTGGGTCCCTCTTATTTTGATATACAGCCAAGATATCGCACACACCTGGGGGCTGCAGCCTGTAGCTGTATGCTTTATCTGCACTGGGTAGCTATATATTGTCCACCCTTCATCATTTTTTTTTATTTATTTCCTTTTACACTTTACTTGGGCAGACAGCCTCTGTGAGGCAACCAATCAGAGATGCCGAAACAGTGGGAGTCTGACTGCAGTCAATCACAGATGCTGTCACAGATGGTGGGCAGGGGAAGCAGTGAATATGCAAACAATGTAATGAGCGAATGCTGTGTTGCAGCCACACCGCGGAGACTGGTATGTCCTGCTTTAACCATTCTGCTTCCTTTTTTTTTTCAGTGATTTCCCTGGCCAATCACAGCCATGCCAATACTTGACATGGCAGGGATATGGCCAGAAGTGCCCACACCAAAAAAGCTTGGTGATTGGCTGTTCTGCAGCCTTTCAACAAGCTTTATTCGGCTGACAAATCCAAACAGGATCTGGGTATACAGCTGAAAGTATGTGTCCGGTACGGACCCCGAACTTTATAGTTCGGGTTTACTCATCCCTACTCATCATTCATTTCTCATAGCTGATTAGTCATCTCTTCAGTGAACTTCTAATGTGTCTTCTGTCAGCATTTAACTCCTGGCTTAGACCTGCTCATAACCATTTGTGTATTGTAAGCATAATCAACTTTAAAGGGAACCTGTCACCAGTTTTTTGCTCTATAAGCTGTAGCCACCACTAGTGGGCTCTTATATACAGCATTCTAACATGCTGTATATAAGAGCCCAGACCGCTGTGTAGAACATAAAAAACACTTTATAATACTTACCCAAACCGGTCGCTGCGGTGGATGTAGGTCAAATGGGTGTCTTCGTCCTCCGGTGTCGGCGCCTGCTCTTTTGGCCATCTTTGTCCTGCATTTTCTGAAGCTGCGGTGCATGACATGTCCAACATCATACACACTCGCCGGCATTCAGGTCCTGAGCAGGGCAGATCAAAGTATTTTAGTGCGCATGCGTGGGACCGGTGAGTGTGTGTGACATAGACGCGTCATGCACACAGGCTTCAGAAGGAGGATGAAGATGGCCGAAAGAGGAGGCATTGGCATCGGAGGACAAAGACGCCCATTTGAGCCACATCCACTGCAGCGAATGGTTTAGGTGAGTATTATAAAGTGTTTTTTATGTTCTACATAGCGGTCTGGGCTCTGATATACAGTATGTTAGAATGCTGCATATAAGAGCCCACTGGTGGTGGCCGCAGCTTATAGGGCAAAAAACGGGTGACAGGTTCCCTTTAAAGTTTCCAAAAAAAATAAAGTCTTTATTCAAATACTTCCAAATTATTAAAATCCACAAAAACATAAAAGTTAAAAATAGACACGTTTCGTATGTGCACCTTAATTATTGCTGCTGCAACATTGTGTAATATTTTCTCCGAGCAAGCATACACTTTGTCTGTTCATTATTTGTGCCTGCAGCTAAATATTTGTTTACTGCTTGCCTACATTTCTGTCATTGACCAGCTACTTCATGATAGCATGCAGATATGCCTTTAACATTTATTTGATGCAAATCTATACATTTACAGTTTCTGTGTATATTCACACTAGTAGCTTCCTATCCTCTTGTGTTTCCTTATGTGCTGACTGCCTGACATCTTCTATACACTGCTGTCCTGGTCTACATGGAACCACATGTCGACCAGCAAGTTCAGCCACCTATGCCACCTATGCCATTGCCTTTGTTTGGTGTTGCTCAGCCTGATATATGGCTTAGAGTGTCCACCCAAGAATTGAAGCCTGTGACGGGGTCCTTCTCCGATATCACACTATCAACTGAGCGAGAGATGATTGAACTATCGAAAGAACATTTATTCCAAACAAGATCAGAAGGTCCATCAAATATTCCACCACACAGGGTAAAAATCGACAAGTAACGGTATAAATGTCCCAGGAGGTTAGACATAATCCTCCACCAGTCCTTTTCCAGGGAAATCGGGGTCTTTCACAGTGTCTCTGGGGTGTCAGCTTCTCCCTCAGAGAATCAATCTAACTCCTCTCTTGTCTTTCTCAGCCCGAATGAATAATCTCACAGGTAAACAGAGTGTTTGGGTGGATTCCAGGCCCCCTCCCCCACACCTAGGTACAGAAACACTGCAAGGCGGTATAACCCTTGTGAGACTGTGACCGGGGTTATCTATGACGGCCGGTACGTCTCGCCCCGGTTGTGCTCACTCCATGATAGAAAGTAAATCCACTCTAGGGTTAATGCTGTTTCCCTATAGGCTGAAGGAAGGGTTAAATGGAAACAGGAACAAGGGCAGGTGTGCCGGGTGTGAGGGAGTGAACAGAACTCCCTGAGTTCTCTGCTGGAGAGGCACATGTATATTGTTGTGGATTTTTGTTTGGACATTAAACCGTGTGCTGTGAACCTTAATGCCTGGATCCCGTGTCTTCTGCTGCACAGCTGACCACGCTACCTCACATATGGTGGAGAATCGGCGGGCATGCCAGCCCGGTGAGGTGTAGCTTCCATTTCTGGTGACCCGGTAGCACATGTCCTGGATTCAAGCAGCTATACTACAGCCCAAACCCGGCAACGCCATGGAGGACATACTAAAGCAGCTGGCTCAGGCTACTGCACAGCAACAACAGATGAATACACACCTGATCCGGACGTTGG